>NC_079442.1:4139062-4316562 GCF_903798145.1 Danio aesculapii | reverse complement strand
GAGGGAGCCCCGGGCTCGAGGATATTACGAGCTCAGGGCTCTCTCCTGGGACAGCATGCCAAATACGCTTTATTGATTATCAGCTAAGTGTGAACTCTTGAAAATAGAATGATTCAATAAATCCAATGAGGCTATGTATGAGAAAGTCTTACCTCTCTAATTTATATTTGGTGACAATGTCTGTGGGTGTCAAAATTAAAGTGCACCTTTCACTTATAGTGTCTTATTGCTCATTATCATAAATTAAAATAATGACGTGACAGCTGAGCGGAATTCATGGGACTCTTAAAAATAAACCATGAAACTCTGACCAATGTGGGGAGAGTTTACTCGCACGTGACTTGTTTGAACTATTTTAGTCCATTTAGAAAGTTTGCAGTGTGAAAGTGAACCGCATCAAGAACAAAAACAAACATTGTAACAATTTTAATCCCTGTTTCGGAACAAAACAATTGATCTACAGGTATGAAAGCACCCTAAGTGTGAGTAATGGTTTTACCCATACTAATTTTGACGCATCCAAGTGCGCAATGGAGGCTTGCTCAATTTCCTGGGGACCAATTTAAGCCTGCAAACGGCTTAAGAACACAGAGAATCTGTATAGAGTCAGCTAATTTTCACTGTCAGAAACCCGAGGCTTCTGGCACCTTTTGCAGTCAATTACAAACACCTACTCAGAATGCCATTTTAAATGTACTGGCGCAGCTCCAGTATCACACCTTACATTATTTCCAATCAGTCAGGGTTAAGCCCATTATGTATTCTCTACAAAACAATGTCTCCCGGCGATTTGCAAAACTTTTGATTGCTGTATTTTCTGGAATGGCTGTTGCAATCATAATTTCACAGTCAATTCGAGACACGAACAGCAAGTGTTTAGGCTGGCGAAGCAAGCAAATTGATTAATTTTTTCTCTCTCGAGGCTGGACCAGTAAAATTTAATAGGTGAGCTTTTACAACATGTATGATATGTGATCCATGTTAGCTAGCCATAAATTATTAGAGAGGACAGTTTAATATTCTCTCATAAAGGCGATATAAAGCTGGCCACCCACCACTCAGGCAGACCCGTCTAACACTTCGCTGGGTTAGTTTGGCACAGATCCTGACTAATCGTACATTTAAATATAAGTGAGAATCATTGTTGTAATACGTTATAAAGCATGAGCTCAGAGTCCATGTACTTTCCCCGTCCAAGAAGCCTTCGCAAGAACTCTTCCTGCCCAAGAAAAGCTGGTGTTTACAAGGTAATAATGTTGATCATGGAAAATCAGAGCTCCCCCACACTTCAATCTCTCCCTCACCTTGCCTTTTCCACATAAAACTCTGCAGCTCCTGCGCACAGCTGCATGGCTATGGGTGCCACACCAAGAAAAAAAATGATTAAAAGTGATTCATTCTGCCACCTGGACCTCCCGATCCCAAACCCATTTACACTCATACCCACGGGAATGTTTCTGAAAATATTTGTGAAGTAACGTTTAGTCACATGTTAATGAAAACATTATTTAACCTGAACTTGGTAATGTTTCTAAAAAAATGGAATTATTAAAATTGTGGGAGCAGCACAGTGGCTCAGTGGTTAGCACTGTTGCCTCACAGCAAGAAGGTCGCTGGTTCGAGTCCCGGCTGGACTATTTGGCATTTCTGTGTGGAGTTTGCATGTTGTTGGCGTGGGTTTCCTTCAGGTGCTCCGGTTTCCCCCACAATCCAAAGACATGATCTATTCACCTTATTCTCCGCGTACGAGAGGGCGCGGCCATTTTGGCTCAAAACTTCCGGTCTCATTCACTTCCATTCATTTTTAGACGTTAAAAACAGCTCGTTTTGTTGCTTGATGCTGCAAACTGATATTTTCTTATTATATTATTCTATTTTGTCTGTATTTCCATGCAAATACTTGTTTGTAGAGTAAGTAGTTTAACCGTTTTCTGCCGTTTATTATTCATAGTCATTTCTCCCATTGGCAGCTGAATCGGAAGTTCCAAAACAATCGCAAAAACGAGCGCACTTCCGCATTGAAGAATAAGGTCAATAGGTGAGTTGGATAAACTAAATTGGCCGTAGTGTATGAGTGTGAATGAGTGTGTATGGATGGGTGTTTCCCAGTACTGGGTTGCAGCTGGAAGGGCATCCGCTGTGTAAAACTCATAAGTTGGCGGTTCATTCCGCTGTGGTGACCTCTGATGAATATGAAGGAAAATGAACGAAACTGTTGTGAACAATTGTTTTTCTTGCTGAGACATTTGTCAAATATAGTAATTTTAAAATGACCATTTATGAGTATTTTGGTGATCCTTAAATGCATAATTAGTCTTTAAACGTTTAGTATTATTGTGTTTTCAAACTAGACGAGGATGAAGAGTCAAGCGCAAGTGATTTACATGTTAAGTCAATGCAAAGACGCGAATAGACATCCTGCGGCGCGAATTGAGCGAATTGAGCAAACTTTTAGGACCCCCCCCCCAATATTTGTCGAATTTCACTCTCGCCCCCCCAGGCACCCCTTTCTCGAGCCAAACTTATAATGTATGTGCAAACATCATTCACATATTACTTGCTGCGTTTAAAGTGTGAAGCATTAATTACATTGAAACATAAATATACAGCTTACCTGATTCAGTGTGATGGCTGAACCTGTTTCTGTGAGGACAACATGCTAATCTGTGGTTGGATTCCTGACACGACTAACAGTAAATCATCTTCCACTGTCAATAAGCATGAACCATAGCATACTTACTTTTGATGTACAAGCTGGGCTTGGTTAAGTAGGAAGCAACACTGAAAGCCTCCATCATCCAGGTATAGCTTCTGGAGGAGCTGGGTGCACCTCTGTAATCACAATCTCGTCGGCTCAGACATGGCGCCGAATGAATCTACGCCAGGGGTCTCAAACTCCCGGCCTTGGCTTAGTCCCTTTATTAATCTGGTGTTGCTACAGCAGAATGAACCGCCAACTTATCCAGCATATGTTTTACGCAGCGGATGCCCTTCCAGCTGCAACCCATCACTGGGAAACATCCATACACACTCATTCACTCACATACACTACAGAGAATTTAGCCTACCCAATTCACCTATACCACATGTCTTTGGACTGTGGGGGAAACTAGAGCACCCTGAGGAAACCCACGCGAACACAAGATCATCCAAACTCCACACAGAAATGGCAACTGACCCAGCTGAGGCTCGAACCAGCGACTTTCTTCCTGTAAGGCGATCGTGCTACCCATTGCGCCACGGCATCGCCTGAAATGAAACAGTATTAAATAATAACACAAATTATGTCATGTTACCTCTAAAAAATCTCTGCCAAATAGTTTGTATGGGTATTTAGAGACATTTTTTCTTGTAAATTTTAATTTAAGGACTCCCACTATATCTATTATTGACTGCCTCTGCCTCCTGAATCATTCATTCATGATTCAATTGATTCACGTAGCTTCATTTGCCTTCATGATTCAATTAGCTTCAATTATCATGAAATAGTTAAGCACGGGGGCTAACGTAGATATCAAATAAATACAATTTAGTGGGTAATTTAATAAATAAAATGAATAATTCTCATTATAACTACACTGTATAACCCAAAGTTAAGGTATCTTAAATCATTTGAGGAAACTGACTGCAACAAACCATTTAAGTTCAAGAACTAATCCTAATGAGTACTGTGAACTTAATTCATTTGAGTAAACAAAGCAATTTGAGCACAGTAAAACCCAATAAATGAAGAGAACTCAAACCAACCGAGTATAAAATCCAATAAGTTAAAGCAACTCAAACCATTTGAGGAAACCGATTGCAACAAACCATTTAAGTTAAAAATCTAATATATGAGTACTGTGAACTTACTCAACTTAAATTGAATTAATGGGGTATTTAATTAACTCATTACCTTCAACACTTATGTTCAAAACATTACAAGTTCAAAACTTCAAGTAAGTAGAATTAACTTTCAGTAAATTTTGGGTTAACTACACTCATTTCATTTGATAAAGTTGATTGTTGGGTTTTACAATGTACTGTTTTTACATTGCTGTGAGGGTTGGGATATAGGGGTAGATGTTAATAACATACAATTCATGGGTAATTTCATAAATAATAGAAATAATTTTCAGTCACTTTCAGCCACAGTTGTATCCCTTCTTGCAACAACCCTCAAAATGATAAAAAATGTCAACTCTGTTAGTAGTTTTAAGCCGGCCATACATGATATGCGATTTTGGTTTCCTTTTTAAGCCGAATTCTGTTTAAATAGGGCAGAATTTCAACTTGGCATTCTGAATGATGGTTTTCTGACCAAAAGAACTTGCAGAATCTGTGAAAATGTGAGTAGTTTCGACAAAATAAGAGAGATCATCTAAAAGGCATATTATTCTTTATTTATTTAGTACTGTTCTGGGTTAGACATTTCACATAAAATATGATTATTCACATAAAACACATCATTCACAAGACACAAAGCTGGATTTATTAAAATAACCCTGTGCAAAAGTTTGTGAAGCCTTGGTTTTTAATACCGTGGTTACAGATAATTTATGACTGCTTTTTTTGTTTTATGAAGGTTCTTGAGTCTCTTGTTTGTTCTGAAGCGTTAAATTGCTGCTGTTCTTCAGAAAAATGTTTCCATGTCCTGCAAATTCTTTCGTTTTCCTGCATCTTATGCATATTTAAACCCTTTCAAGCACTGACTAAATGATTTTATGATCCATCTTTTCACATTGAGGATAATCGAAGGACTAAGCAGTACTGGAATTATTAAAATACCACTGTGCAAAAGTTTGTGAACCCTTGGTTTTTAATATTGTGTGTGGTTACCGAAGATTTATGACTGCTTTTTTTGGTTTTGTGATGGTTGTTCTTGCGTCTCTTGTTTGTCCTGAAGCGTTAAATTGCTGCTGTTTTTCAGAAAAAAGTTTCTATGTCCTGCAAATTCTTCTGTTTTCCTGCATCTTGTGCATATTTGAACCCTTTCCAGCACTGACTGAATGATTTTATGATCCATCTTTTCACATTGAGGACAATCGAAGGAAGAGCAGTACTAAGTGGGGAGGGAAAAAAAAGATATTTTAACAATATAAGAACAAATTGGACATTTTCATCCTGTTCAAAAGTTTTCACCCCCCTAGAAATTAATGTGTTGCTTCCATCTGGAGCATAAGTGAACATTTGAACCTTTTTTAAATAGTCCCAGTCCCTCAAATTAAGGCTGATGTGGTGCAGGAATACTATTGTAAGTACAGCATGTACACATTTGCTCTGTTATGTGATATGCATAATTCCGTTAACAAATCGGGTGCACAATGTAGCAAGTGCGTGCAAATAAACAGTTTGTGTATTCCAGCAGAAGAAAGATTCTTGCAGCAGCCTGTTTCGGCGCATTCTGTTTTGAGTTTAAGTGAAGCTCATTGAATATGCTTTCAAAGTTTTTGGAGAGGTTTGTTGTAAGGACAGAAGCAAATTGCTCTCATTAAGTGCAGTACTTGAGGTTATTTCATTTGTAATCCAGACATCATTCCCCACATAGCTTCAGTTTCAGAGAAATGTGATTGTAGATCCAGAAGGAGAAATAAATATGAAAGAATGTTTCGCATTTTTCTATATTAGATGAAAGCTAAATATATCACTAGCTAATGCAGTATATATATATATATATATATATATATATATATATATATATATATATATATATATATATATATATATATATATATATATATTAGAGGTGTAAACCAATACTGGTCTAACGGTTCAGTTCAGTTATGATTATCAATTCGATATTCAGGTGCATCACGGTGCATTGACGATGCTTTCCATACACAGTGTTATATTTTGGGGGGGTGGCTATAACAAGTTGTCTGTATAAACACACACACACACACACACATGGACACACAGCACCACACTGTCTCTCATTCACACACATACACAAACATAGACAGCACCAAACAAGCACGCACGCACGCACGCACGCTCGCACGCACGCACGCTTGCTCGCTCAGGAGCGATATTGTGAGACCGCCCACTCCTGTTACAATTACACCAGAGTTACCGTCCGCTCCTGTGCTTTTATTCGGAAATAAAAGCCGCATGAAATCTGGTCGGGTCCCGCGACAATGCACAGGTACAGCCTCAGGAATGCATACAGCCGAGAGGAAAAGAGAGGGGAGGAATAATAATAATCGGTTATTATTATTACTGAACCGATACCGAATTGTCTGCGTCTGAATCACAGTGCACCAAAGAAAAAATTTATTTTGACACCCCTAATATACATAGAAATAGCCAAAGCAAAGCAAACATTAGCAGATTACGGTTGTGTTTGTAATAAGGAAAACCGCTAAACACATGCGGGCATTTCTTCTTTCTTTCTTTCTTTTTCGTTTTTCTAAATTAGTCTGCAGTAACGAACAGGAGACTCATTAGAAACAAACAGATGGCCAACCAAAAAGTAATTCAGGGTTATACAAAGAGTGGCCAACACAAAATACATACATTCCAGAGTGTAATATATATATATATTATAATATATATATTATAATATGTATATATATATATATACAGTTGAAGTCAGAATTATTCTTATATTTTTCCCCAATGTCTGTTTAACAGAGAGAAGATTTTTTCAGCACATTTCTAAACATAATAGTTTTAATAACTCATTTCTAATAACTGATTTATTTTATCTTTGCCATGATGACAGTAAATAATATTTGACTAGATATTTTTCAAGACACTTCTATACAGCTTAAAGTGACATTTAAAGGCTAAACTAGGTTAATTAGGGTGGTTAGGCAAGTTATTGTATAATGATTGTTTGTTCTGTAGACTATCCAAAAAATATATAGCTTAAAGGGGCTAATAATTTTGACCTTAAAATTGTGTTTAAATAGAAAACTGCTTTTATTCTAGCCGAAATAGACTTTCTCTAGAAGAAAAAATATTATCAGAAATACTGTGAAAATTTCCTTGCTCTGTTAAACATCATTTGGGAAATATTTAAAAAAGAAAAAAAAATTCAAAGGGTGGCTAATAATTCTGACTTCAACTGTATGTAAAATGCAAAACTGCATAGTGGGAGCCGAGGACTCATTTATTTACCCATGTCTGGTGAAAGCAACCCCAGATTGCTATATGGGACTTTTTGGTGTTTTTCCCACTGGCTGGAAACACTTGGAGAAAGCTGAGCTGTCTAAATAAGAGAGTTTCCGTTGCACCTGTAGCCGGGCTAAAAAGTGACTCACAAAGATTTGGCTTTCCTCTGTTTGTAACAAGTCTAATGGAGTGCGTTAGTAACACACTTACTCACCCCCCTCAAAAAAAAAAAAAAAAACCCTTAGATGAAAAACGATGAATAAAGAAAGATAAGTGTAGGCCAGGTGTAGATCCATGATGCATCAAAACACAGTGAAGTGCAGCTGATTTCAAAGAACATACTGTTTAATATTTATAGATTTGGCTTTAGTTCACGGTGTGCATTTTTTGTATTCTTAATTTTCATTTTTTCCCATTTTTATGTCTGTTTTTTCCTACAGTAAGTCAATATAACACTGGTTTGTGGTTAATTGTAATAACTTTAGAAATTGTAAGTTATTCTTGACCATGTAAATTCCCCCACCATGACACTTGGAGGATCAATATGTATTTTTAGAAGTAGGTACACTCTAAAAAAAATGTTGAGTTGTTTTAACTCAATATTGGGTTTCCCCCAGGTGCTCCGGTTTCCCCCACAGTCCAAAGACATGCGGTACAGGTGAATTGGGAAGGCTAAATTGTCCGTAGTATATGAGAGTGAATGAGTGTGTATGGATGTTTCCCAGAGATTTGTTGCAGCTGGAAGGGCATCCGCTGCGTAAAACGTACTTCATAAGTTGGCGGTTCATTCCGCTGTGACTAAGCCGAAAAGAAAATGAATGAATGAATGAATGAATGAATGAATGAATGGGTCAAATATAAGGCAGCATGGTAGCTCAGTGGTTAGCACAGTCACCTCACAGCAAGAAGGTCGCTGGCTGGATCAGTTGGCATATGTGATACAGATTAATTGAATAAGCTAAATTGGCCATAGTGTATGAGTGCGTGTTTGAATGCGAGAGTGTATGGGTGTTTCCCAGTACTGGGTTGCAGATTGAAGGGCATTCGCTGCATAAAACACATGCTGGAAAAGTTGGTGGGTCATTCTGCTGTGGTGACCCCTGATAATTAAGGGACTAAGCCAAAGAAAAATTAATAAATGAATTGGTCAAAAACGAACAACTATTGGGTTCAAAAGTGTCATTTTAATTTGATTATTAATTGAACAACGTGTCCATGTTTGACCCAAAGTTGGGTTAAAACAATCAAACCTTCTTTTAGTTCATATTGTGCATTTTTTTCATTGGTTTTGTATTCTTAATTTTAATTTTTCCCATTTTTATGTCTGTTTTTTCTCACATCAAGTCAATTTTTATTTATTTTTATCCTTTTTATACTTTAAACCTATTTTTAATGACTTAGTTTATTTATTTATGTACTTACACAGCATCTGTTTGAACCCAATTGCAGCTGATGATTGTGTAAAGTGAAGTGACCATGGCTGTGACTGATCCACATCTGCTTTACATAGGTTCACCAAGGACAACAAGCGCACTATAAAAGCCATTTTTTCCATTTTAGTCCAGACCTCTTTTTCATGCTAACTATTTTTGGGTTGTCTGTCATTGTACACAGGAATGCAAACAGCTCCGTTAACAAACACCAGCAGTGTGTGGGAGTTTGCATATTTGTTAATAGCAAATGTTTGGGCTCAGACCTTACAGATACTGTAGTTCATTGACGGGATCATAAAGAAGTCTAAAGTCTCATTAGTCGCATGCATTGCTTGTTTGTTTATGTTCTTAATAACTTGACATAAATCCACCTTGAATTCAACATTAAGTGTTATTCAAATGGTATGTTATTCAGCTGCATGTGTTTCATCCAACCCAAGCTCATTCTGAAAACGTAGTCCCGAGGACGTTTCTGGAGGCCGCGAAATATGTCCCGGGAGGTACGTATTTTTGCAGTTTTTGGTTTTCGCGAATTCGCGAGAGGCCGCTGTGTGCGCCTTTTGGCTTCTCAGACGTCTCCTGCGAGTGCCGTTCACGCCTGCGCTGTTCTCGCGTGTACCCACCAGAGGCCACTGTCAAACGAACGTCTGTCTGTCCGACTGGCTGAATGATTGACTGGGGGACCGGCCAATCCTTTCCCGAACCCAACCAATTTTACCGATTGACCCGCCCGCCCTAAACCCAACCAACGATTTACAAAAGCCGTGCGGAAAAAGAAAAGCCCTCGTCCGATTCTTTTTTTTACCTCGTTTTTCGGATTTACCACATTCTCACCCTGTTATGAACCTCTTCGTTTTATTTCTTGGATTCTGTTTTAGTCTTACCTGATTTCTGGAACCGCTCTTCACCGGACTCGAACCCGCTTGTCATCATCGTGGTCAGCTCCTCTCTGCGTCTCGAGTCTGCCGATGCACAGGAGGAGCTAACCGGACAAACTGGTTGCGGCGGGAAAGCCCTCCACACGAAGGCAAGCGCTCAGCCGGCGAGCGCTAAAAGGAACGGCGTCATACCACCCCGCAGCGTTCGCTTAAAAAACGAAATGCAGCCATACGTACCTCCGGCTACATAATTCGCAGTCTCCAGAAACGTCCTCGGGACTACGTTTTCGGAATGAGCCTGAGTTGGTTTCATCCAGCCTGATCTCACGAGGAAACGTAAGTATTTTATGTTTTGTCAGTTAAGTGGCTAATTCAGTTGTACGAAAATGTACGATTTTAAAAAGGAGGCGTGGCACCAAACCTCACCAAATGCTGGATGAGTTGGCGGTTCATTCCACTGTGGCGACCCCAGATTAATAAAGGGACTAAGCCAAAAAGAAAATGAATGAATGAATGACTGTTATACACTGTTTCTTTTCAGTGGGTTTAAGTTAAAAAAAGGACTGTTGAAATAAATATTGTTTTACGTTTATGTTATTCAGGAGCCACGTGCACCCTCTGACAGGTAAAATCTGCTCTCTCTCTCTTTAAGTTGAAGCAAACTTGAATGCCAAAGCTTTTTAGATATGTATAAAATATGTAATATACTGACATCATCAAATAAATAAGATATGCAGCAAATAAAAAAGTAAATGACAGAAAAAAGGATTAAAAACAGACAATATCTCTAAAAATTATATTAATTACTAGAATAAAAAAGGTGAATTAGTTGATTAATCATTTCTAATAGTGTACAAATATTTAGCAGCCAGTTTAGGTGTCATTTCATGTCATTCTCTCCAGTTTAAATAATTAAACATTTAATGTTTCTCTTGCTCTTATGGCTGTGCAGCGTGCAGTCAGTTGCGAAGCCAAGCGAATGTAAGCTTAAATAAGAAAGTAATGCATAAACGTTAACAATTAACGACAGCTTTAGAAAGCGAACGCAAAAGCCAAATCCTGGATATTGTAGGAGATTTAGAAACCCCAGCCGGACTAATTTTTTAAGTCCCAAAAAAGGCGCTTCACTGTGGGTCCTGTGGGTCTCCACAGCATGTGCAATGTGAGAGTCTGTGGAAGTGCTGATAGTTGTCGCAAACAATACGAAACTGGTAAATGAGAGAAGATTTTCCACTAGGCTACTTAATCGATCGCGGATGTTTAGTTATATTGAGTGAATACAAAAAAGTGTAACAATATGATAATAATGTGTCATTAAATATACTTGCGTGGCCGCTAATATACCTGTTGCGAATCCACTGTTGCTATTTTAAGGATGGAAAATACGCTTTGCACCGTGGCGCATGGTCTAACAGGTTTGTGCTTATTCTCTTAATGAGTTATGGGTGTGTTCTGAGAATAACGTACATTAAACCAATCAGAGTCTCATCTCACATTCCCTTTAAGAGCCAGTTGAGTTGCACCATTTGCTATTTACATGGTGGACTTTGTAAGGGGAATAACAACGCTTTACTAGCAAGAAAACAGTTGAACAGAGCATCTGCAGTGCGAGGATAAAGAACGAGCCTCCTCCAGTTGGACTCTTTACTTAACTTTTACTCTTTACTCCTTTACTTTCGTGGATAAGGAAACAGTGTTGTACGCACTCCACTGAAGACATCCATTAGCCTACATATTTAATTTTGTTTGTTAAGCGCAAAGATTAATTTCAAAATTATTTCTAAATTCTGTTCTAATTTCCTGCAAACAAATGAATGAACAATAATATAGAAGTGTGGTCAAAAAAAAAGTCCTGTTCTTATGACCCCATATGGTGATGCAGACGTCTCCAAAACCCAACAGGTGGACAAATCTAAACTTGTTTTTATTAAACAAATATAAATATGCAGATAATAAATAATATTAATAATTATAAAAACATTAAACAAATACAAATTGTCATGAATAAACTGAAAAAAAACCCTGAGGTGAAAAAGGCATGGAGGCAGTGGTTTTTATATTTATGTAAAAAAATAATACTTTTTGTAATATTTTAATACTTACATTTTTTTTAATTTGTAAAGATATTTGTGTATTGCTTTACGTCCTTTAAGGCGTACAACTAACGTACTCTGCGCTGGACTTTAAACCTGCTTTCAGCTGGTCAATTGCGAAGTCTATTTTAGCTCCTCAAAATAGCAACGCGCTGACAATGCGGCTTAACACACCTCCTTTCTAGACCAGCGCACCCATGAGTCACATAGCGGCGCAAATGGAATTGCCATTTAAACAATGTGGTGGAAAACTTGAAAAATAGGGTTGTGCTGATCCGAAAATAGCTACAAATTGCACCATAAATGTCTTGCACCTTATTGCGCCAGGTATATGATAGGGGCCTATGTCTGGTAAGCACTGAGGGCTAATAATATTGACCTTGAAAGGTTTTTAAAAAGATAAAAACTGCTTTTATTCTAAAAATAAATAAATAAATAAACAAACAAACAAACAAATAAAAAACAAATATAAAAATAAATAAACAAATAAACAAACAAATAAATAAATAAATAAATAAATAAATAAATAAATGATTAAACAAATAAATAAACAAATAAATAAATAAGTAAACAATTAATTAAATAAATAAATAAATAAATAAATAAATAAATAAATAAATAAATAAATAAATAAATAAATAAATAATTAATTAATTAATTAATTAAATAAGACTTTCCCCAAAAGAAAAAAATATAGGAAATACTGTGAAAAATTCTTAGCTCTGTAATTTTGGAAAATAATTGAAATATTCATAGGAGGGCTAATCATTTCATCTTCAACTGTATACACTGTGGTCCTTTGAAACTATTCTAGGTAAGAATAAAATGATCTCTTCTTCACTTTCAGCATAATGAACTTGTTATGCTTAACAGAAAATGAATAAATAGAGAACGACCACTGCTTTTGATGACGGTATACTATTCATCAGCTGCAGTAGTGATCATTCATCTTCATGAGAAAGCGGCTTCCCGCACGCCAAGGTTTAACATGAAAACATCTGCGGGGGGTCGACTTTCATCAAGCTGTGATCTGGGAACAGGTGTGGGCTCCAGATCCAATCTGTGTACACATGTATATTATGAGGATCAAAGCCACACTGAGGTCCTTGACCAAATATGGCGCATGACACTGAACAAAAAAAGCAATTCCTTTATACTGTCACACGAGTGATCAGAAGCACCTGAGGTTAATGACTAACTCGCGGAGCCATAGCATAGCAGACCAAATAGCAGGATTTTATGGCAAATACTAGCCCTCTTTGAGGTGTTTTGATGCCATTTATGTACCTGGGCGGCTCACCAAGTAAAGTCTCAAGTAAACCAAGTAAAGCCTCTTGCTGTTTACCAGTTTACAAACAAATATATGAGAAAATAATTTACATGTTTTCGTCAAGGAAAGAAAGGAAGACATTGATATTTGATCTTCAACAGTGGAGAACATTATTAAAAGAATCTGGAGGAATTTAAGTGTATTGTTCAACAGCTAATGTGATATAAATCTTGGTGGAATTTCCCTAAATTATGACATACAAGGTCATATAGTGAATTGTTGTTGTTGTTGTTTTTTTATGGGCAGTGAGCAACACTCATCTAAATATAAAGGGGAACATTTTGTAATTAAATTCTCATGATAAATGTAGTTAAGAAGGAGGAGCAGCAGACTGAGAAGAAACGGGTGAGAACCGAGGGAGGAGGAGAACAAGAGAAGGGAGAGGAAAATGAGGAGAAAAAGGGAGGAGAAGGAAAAGAAGAAGAAAATCAAGAAGATGAAGAAGAAATCAAGAAGAAGAATAAAATCAAGAAGAAGGAAAAGGAGGAGGAGGAGAAGAAGATCAAAAAAGAAGAACATCAAGAAGTGGATGAAGAAAATCAATAGGAAGGAGAAGAAGAACATCTAAGAAGAACAAGAAGAAGAAGAAGAAAAGGAAGAAAATCAAGAAGAAGAAAAGGAAGAAATCAAGAAGAAGAAAAGGAAGAAATCAAGAAGAAGAAAAGGAAGAAATCAAGAAGAAGAAAAGGAAGAAAATCAAGAAGAAGAAAGGGAAGAAATCAAGAAGAAGAAAAGGAAGAAATCAAGAAGAAGAAAAGGAAGAAATCAAGAAGAAGAAAAGGAAGAAATCAAGAAGAGGAAAAGGAAGAAATCAAGAAGAAGAAAAGGAAGAAATCAAGAAGAAGAAAAGGAAGAAATCAAGAAGAAGAAAAGGAAGAAATCAAGAAGAAGAAAGGGAAGAAATCAAGAAGAAAGGGAAGAAATCAAGAAGAAGAAAAGGAAGAAATCAAGAAGAAGAAAAGGAAGAAATCAAGAAGAAGAAAAGGAAGAAATCAAGAAGAAGAAAAGGAAGAAAATCAAGAAGAAGAAAAGGAAGAAAATCAAGAAGAAAAGGAAAAAAGCAAGAAGAAGGTAAAAAAGAAAATTAAGACAAAGAAGGAGAAGCAAAAGAAGTAAATCAAGAAGATGAAGAAGAAAATCAAGAAGAAGAAATCAATAGGAAGGAGGAAAAGAAAAGGGAGGAAGAGAAGAAGAAGATCAAGAAGAAGAAGAAGGAGGACAATGAAATGTTGCCTGGTCTCCTAACTCTCCATTTCTGCTTGGCTATTTACTTTAAATGAATGTAAAGTGTGGTGTCCAGTGTATAGTACGCAGTATAGTTTTCCTCTCCAAACGCTTGAGTGTGTGTGCAGAGCATCAGCACAGAAAACACTTGAACTGGTTACACATAGAAGTCTAATGAAAAGTGTTTGTGAGTTAGAATGTGACTTTTCCCTGAAAGCGGCTCTTTTATGTGGAGCGTTCACAACATTTGTCAAGTTTGACTTCCAAGAAACCGTAATCACTATAATCTATAAAATATAACGAGTCCTGAAATTAGTATTTCATGGAAAACAGGCTTTATGTAGGCTACTCTAAGAGTCACATAAAACAGACTGTTACCAGTTTTCATCCCACAGTTTTTTCTATTATTTATTCAACTTCTTGAGGTTACATTTTACAAGGCAGATTAATAATCTGATCTGATAATCCTTATGATTAATAATCAAGCGTAACAATTATATAAATTAATCTTTAAAGACACAACAAAATCCAGCATAGACTCATTCCGGAAACGTCCCCCTATATACATTTCAGGAGATGGTGAATTATGAAGCCAGAAGTACGTACAGTATGGCTGCATTTCATCTTTAAAATGAATGCTATGGGGCGGTATAAGTTTGTTCCTTTTCACGCTTTCCAGCTGACAGCTTACCTCCGTATGGACGGCTATCCCGCTGTTACCAGTTTGTCCAGTGGCTTATCATGTACGATGGTGGACTTGATACTTTGTTAACTCACTATCATTTCATCCTTATTTTGACATTTCATTATTATCACACGTTTTTTTTTAACTAAAGCAAACGTTTTACTTGCATGTAATATTCTTACTGTGTGTATAAAAATCACTCTTGTCAAATCTAATTGACGCTATGTTTCCATCCAAAAATGCTAATTAACTTTATGCTCAAAACTGGATTATCGCATAAAAGATGTGCAAATAAAGCAGCGTTTCCATCCGACGAGTCAAAGCGGACAAAAATATCCCTTCCTGATCAACGGGCACCAAATATCAACAGTAAAAACTACATTTGCTGCGATAAGAGAAGCTGTGGGAATCTTTTCTTCATTTGATAATTGACTTGCACCTCAGAAGGCAATCCTGACAAGCAGTGAACACGCGGTAGCGTTTAAAGGCGTGAGATGCGGAGCACAGACGCTCTTTATTCTTTAGGTCATTAATAATATAATAACACTAATACTTAGATGGTCAAGACGTTTTGGAATGACCAAAACAACATTTCAGATGGTTTACAGTGTGCTCAGCTAACACAATCTCACGGCAATTCGTAACTTTTAAATTTAGTGGCTAATTCGTATGAATTCGTACGATCTAATTCATATAATTTAGTACAATTTGCTCATCCCCCAATGGCGGTTGGGTTTAGGGGTGGGGTTCGGTTAGGTGCCACGCCTCCTTTTTAAAATCATACAATTTCGTTTCGAAATTACGAATTCGTACGAATTAGCCACTAAACTGACAAAACGTAAAATACATTTTCTCGTGAGATCAGGCTGGCTCAGCCTGCTGGTTTGTCCATTCGCACACATTTTTATCATCACATGACCACTTATAACAAAATCACATGACGTTTTTTAATGCGCACACTGGGATTTGTGCGATAAAAGTGTTTCCATCGAAGTTTATGCGCATCTTTTCTTAACGATTAAAAAGTTTATCCTATTCAGTTATGCGCATAGGTTTTTCATGCGCATTTTCAAAACTTATGCGCATCTTGGCGTTTCTATCAACCGTTTTTTTATGCGCATATCCAAAATGCACATAAAAATAGGTGGATGGAAACAGCTACTAACAGCCAAGCGCTATGTCTCATTTACATTTTACATGTATTTTGGATCATTTTAAAAATAATTCCAGCCGTCAGCTTTTAAACCAAGCACGTGACTAATGAGAGGAATGTTTGCATTACAACTCATCTGTACGATGACTGTTCACTTCCAGACGGAAATGTGTGGAGGTCTTTAAGAGCTATTTATTATTGTCCACATCACTGACAGCAATGCGTTTTACAATGTCCAATTATAGAAAAATGGCCAACGCATAGAGAGTGAGAGAGAAAGCTTTTTCCACCAATCCATCAAAGCTCCGTCTATATCTGGTGGAAAACAAAACATGCGCAGGTTATTCCCTCTGCTTTGTTTAGTCCGGATATTAGATGATATGATTTTGAAAAGCAAAAGTGAGATAAGAGGAGAACATGTGAAAGAGCACACAGCAGAAGAGATGAAGGATTCAGAGGAGCTTGAATGGTGTTGAAATGTTAGATTTGCCATCTCTAATCACTTCAGAATTGTAAATGGGAGACGAGGGCTGAAAGTGTTTATGAAGTAAACTAATTCATTTTGTTTTGAGAGATATGTACCATAGTACACTCATACTACTTTAGTAGTTTTTTCTCAAAGTACACTGCAAAAAAAGACCGCACTTAAACCGCACTTAAATTTTTTGTCTTGTGTCTAGTCAAATATCTAAAAATGAATAAATCAAGAAGAATTTTCTAGATTAGCAAAACATATTGTCTTGTTTTCAGAAATAATATGCCAAATTTAATTGAGGTTTTCCTTAAAACATGTGAAATTCAGGTAATCTGCCAATGGGTAGGCAAAATAATCTTATGTCAAAAGGAAAAACAAGATTAACCTGTTTATCCCTCCTGTCGTGTTCACATCCTGCCCCTTACTTTAGTGTTCTGGGTCAAAATTGACCAGTCTGTTTTAACTGCTCTTATATTAGCACACAAATAATTTTTCTCCAACTGATTTTTGTTCAACATTCTTTATCTGTAAATAATGTCTCAAAGTAGTGTTTAACATGAATTTACAGAATCAGACATAAAATAACTGCAATGAAAATAAAGATAGGCGCTGAAAATGTATTACAAAATGAACAACTGATGATAGAAATCAAAATACTTTTGTTTCATTACTAATAGACAACTCGCTAAAGTCACAGGGTCTCACCAAACAAGTTGAAATTTGAATCCATCTGAATGATTTATCAACCAGCAAAGCACAAACAAAATGCTATCCTTTCCTGTGTTCTGAGTGATCGAATCTTCAGTCCTTCAAGTGTACTAACGTAGGGAATAGTGACTGAAGGTATAGACTGTGAACATGGACACAGAACTAGCACTAGTTATACTTCGGTCATTTTTGAGCGAGATAATAACACTCTAATATAATAAAATAATTGTTGCTAAGCTAAAAGTGGTCCTGCTAGACTCAGAGATTGGCTGCCCTGCTAAAAAAATCCAGCTTAAACCAGCCTAGGCTGGTTGGCGGGTTTTAGCTGGTCGACCAGCCTGGTTTTAGAGGGGTTTTGGCCATTTCCAGGCTGGATTCCAGCCATTTCCAGCCTGGTCTTAGCTGGTCAGGCTGGATGATGACCAGCTAAAACCAGCTTGACCAGCCAAGCCAGGCTGGGAGCCCAGCCAAAACCAGCTATGTCCAGCTTAAACCAGACTGGTCTGGCTGGTTTTAGCTGGATTTAACTGGTCATTTTCCAGCCTGACCAGCTAAGACCAGGCTTGAAATGGCTGAAAACCAGCCTGGAAATGGCCAAAACCCCTCTAAAACCAGGCTGGTCAACCAGCTAAAACCAGCCAACCAGTCTAGGCTGGTTTCAGCTGGATTTTTCAGCAGGGTGAACAGAGATTGGAAGAAAGAAAGAATAAAAGAAAGAAAGAAAGAAAGAAAGAAAGAAAGAAAGAAAGAAAGAAAGAAAGAAAGAAAGAAAGAAAGAAAGACACACACACACACACACGCAAATGGATTCACATAACAGACACCTAGTCTGTGTGAAGATATGATACAATGTTTTATCAGGAAGTTGATTCACGTTGGAGGATCGAACACATTCATGGCAATTCATAACTTATAGGGTTAGTAGCTAATCCATATGAATTTGTATGATCTCATTCATACAGTTTTTTACAATTTAGGGGTGGGGTTGGGTGCCATGCCTCCTTTTAAAAATCCTACAATTTTGTACGACTGAACTAGCCACTAAACTGAAAAAACCTAATTAGTTATGTTTCCTGTGAGATCAGGCTGGAGGATCAGCACATAAGCACGTAAAAGAGATTTGTATCTGTTCCATCTGAAATGAGTGAGTGAGTGAGTGAGTGAGTGAGTGAGTGAGTGAGTGAGTGAGTGAGTGAGTGTCTGATGAATGAATATAGCCTGGATACCCATTCATTTCCTATGGCGGTCACTTTTGACCGGGAACACCACAGGTGTAACAAGGTTGATTAAAACCCTCAAAATTCATTGAAAGAGATGATCATCACTTTTATATGTTCAAATGCCCAGTGTGGAGGATATCATAAGGCCTTGAGGCAATCAGATGTAAAACACAATATTTATGAGTGATTTAAGTCGTAATTCAGTCAAATTTGACCCGAACACGACAGGAAGAATAATTCAATTTACCTTAAAGCAAAAATGGAGCCCTTTGGGAAATTTCAAAGCATAAGATTTAGTAGTATAAGTAGTCTTTTACTTTAAACCAATAGTTTTCATGTCGTGACCACATGACATCACTCCTGCTTAAAAATTTGCTTTTGTTTAAGGTAAAAGATCGAAACAAATTTTTTAAAATGTTAAATTATAGTTATCATTGAATCTAAAGTGATTGTAGTAATATTACTTATAACAATTGTTCAGTCTTTTATTAATCCAAAGTATAGATCGTGTAGACCAGGGGTGTCCAAACTTGGTCCTGGAGGGCCGGTGTCCTGCTGAGTTTAGCTCCAACTTGTTTCAACACACAAATATTAAGTAAGTTTAATATAAGCTCAGATAAACTTAAAAATAAGGGGGAAAATAATTGTTGTAATCTCACTAGAAAATGATGTAACCAATCAACCAAGCACCAAGCGCAGCCTGAGGCATGCATATCATGTGTGGATTGTCCAACACAATCTCACGGCAATTCGTAACTTTTTGATTTAGTGGCTAATTCGTACGAATTCATACGATCTCATTCGTACGATCTCATTCGTACAATTTAGTACGATTTGCTCATCCGCCAATGACGGTTGAGTTTAGGGGTGGGGTTAGGTGCCACGCCTCCTTTTTAAAATCTTACAATTTCGTACGACTGAACTCGTACGAATTCGTACGAATTAGCTACTAAACTGTCAAAACGTAAAATACTTACGTTTTCTCGTGAGATCAGGCTGGATTGTCACAGTCATTGCCTATAAGTATATCCAGATCTTCCTTATATCACACATTTTTTTAAAAAAAGTTCTAATGATCACGATCGAGAATAAAAGTTAATTTTTTTTTTATTAACACAATTTATTTATGTTCAATAAATAATGTTCAATTTCTATTATTTTATATTATTTTAATAAATATATCTATTTAATAAATCTGTATTCTTTAAATGCACCGAAATACATTGCCTATAATCACTGAGAAATGGATAAATATACACAGTATATGTGTGTATATTATGTAAATACAAACCTTTATCTTTGATGCAATTAATTGAGATGAATCATTTGACAGCACGAGAGTAAACCCATTAAAAGTGACAAGTTGGCTTAAGCTAGTATTTGTAAACATGTTGTAACTGTTAAGTAGACGTCATTAAGTTCAGTTCAGTTACTTAATAACAGGTTTACTCACTGTTTTAAGTAACGTCAACTGATTGCTGTTTGCAGTGTACTATATACATGAGTTAAAATACAAAGCAAACATTTAAGGTTGTTTTTTTTTTTGCAAATGATAAACTGGAGCTTTTATTCTGGCGAAAAACCACAAGGATCTTCATACGGCACTTAACCCATGTTATGTTTCCAAATGCACATTATGGGCGACTCAAAATCACAGCACTTGCTGAGGGATGGAGTTCAAGTGGAACAACATTTGACATTTGGCGAGTGTTAATTCTGGCCTTGGTTTTATAGTTAAAATAAATATTTACTAACACAGAGCAGAAGTCAGAACTCTTCACCTTTAAAAGGTTCAGAGGGTTCACCGAGGTATGAAACAGTCCCTACAACGGCTGAGATTAAATCCCTGCAGCTCAATTCATAAAGCGTGACACTTGTTATGCCAAGGTTGTGGGTTTAACTTGCAAGGATCAGTGATCATTTGAATGTTTTAATGGTTTTGAGTTATTAAAAAGACCCCAATTGTCCTCAGTGTGAAAAGATGGATCTCGAAATCAGAAGGGTTTAGATATGCAGAAGGGTTAATTAATGAACATCAGCATATACTTATAGGCAATGACTGTGACAATCCACACATGATATGCATGCCCCAGGCTGCGCTTGATTGGTTACATCATTTTCTAGTGAGATGACAACAATTATTTTCCCCCTTATTTTTTAAGTTTGTCTAAGCTTATATTAAACTTACTATGTATGTGGGACTCTTATTTTGAAAGCAGGAGAAACAGGGAGTCTTCATTAGATTGTTTTCTATAACCAATGAAGTACAGCCTGCATTGTAAAAATGCAGGGATCCACACAATTCATTTGTGTTGTCCCAACACAAATCCATTAAGTCAAATCCATCTGTCAAAGAAGCAAAACAAAACAATTTTTTTGTTGTTGTTGCACCAAACCAACAATAACATCTACATTTCTAATTGAATAACCCTCAGACTTTATTGGAAATAACGCAGATGGACCATGTCTCCCTTTTTTATGGCATCCCACAAAATCTATTGGCCCACACACAACAGCTACACAAAACGATGGTATGCGAACATCATTCTCTCAGCTGGAGCACTTGCACATAAAACTTCACAAACACTGGTGTATTTTTAAATCGGCCAACTGTAAAATCAATATACAGTCAATAGTTTGCTGATAACAATGACTTTTCATTAACGATGTGATGTTGACGTCCTTCAGGAAGCAGAAATAACAGGCCGTCTCTATTTTAGGAGCCATCCAGATTGCCGGTATTACAAAGAGCATCTGCGGATTGTCGAGTGTATCCTGTATGAGAGAGAGATCAGCAGGAGTCTGTCATTACAAATGCAACACTTTATCAAACTGATGCTTTCCTGGAGCTGGCGGTTATGACTAACACTATTCTGCAACATTAAGGCACATGGCCGGCTTAAAAAAAAAAAAACGCACCCTTTCTGCTGTTCGGCACTGATGCTGGAGGATTTCTGGCAGGAGTTTGAGATTTTCACATCCCCACTGCTGTGAGACGCTAATGACAAAGCTGTAGCTCTTAAAGGTGCCAACACAATTTCCAGGACCATTCTTTAGCCTGAGAGCGAAAGCAAATGATGTTTTCTTGGTGGACGCTTTCTTGCCAGTTGAGATATTAGTACTGAATTGTTCAACACATTCTCACTCTGGACTTGATGTTTGGTCAAGACCCCTTCTTGTCACCCTTTGACGCTCAGTTTACGCAATCCAGGCTCATTTTGAAAACGTACCGCTATATACATTTCTGGAGAGCAAAAAGTACGTCCAAGGAGGGTTTTTTTTTTGCAGTTGTTGTTTTCGCGAATCCACCAGAGGCCGTTGTGTAAGCTTCTTGAGATCTCAAATATCTCTCGCAAGTGCCATTCACGCCTGCTCTTCTCGGGTAAATCCACCAGAGGCCGCTGTCAACTGACTGACTGACTGACCCACCTTCCTTTTTCTCTAAACCCAATCAATAGCAACACAGGCTCATTGTGAAAACGTAGCCCTGCGGACGTTTCTGTAGACAGCGAATTACGTCGGCGGAGGTACGTATGGCTGCATTTCATTTCTTTAAACGAACGCTACGGGGCGGTGTGACGCCATTCCTTTTCGCGCTTACCAGCTGACCGTTTACCTCCGTATGGACGGCATTCCGGCTGCAACCAGTTTGTCCTGTTAGCGCGCCACGTCCGTCGACGGATTTGCGATGCAGAAAGGAGTTGACCATAAAGACGGGGGGTTCGAGTCCGGTGAAGAGCTGTTCCAGAAAGCAGGTAAGACAAAAACAGAATCCAAAATATAAAACAAACAAGTGAGTTGCAGGGTGAGGATGTGGTAAAAAAAAAAAGTCAGACGAGGGCTTTTATTTTTTTGGATTGCTTTTGAAACGTGTTGGTTGGGTTTAGGGAAGTGGGTGGGCGGGTCAATCGATAAAATTGGTTGGGTTTAGGGGAGGGGGAGGGTGGGTCAGCCAATCGTTCGCTCAGTCAGTCAGAAAGTCTGTCCAAAAGTGAGTCGACAGCGGCCTCTAGTGAGTTTACGCGAGAAAAGCAGACGCAAATGGCACTCGTGAGGGAAGTTTGAGATCTCGAAAAGCTTACATGGCGACTTCTGGCGGATTTGCGAAAACATAAACTGCAGAAAAACGTGCCGCCGAGATGTATTTCGCGTCCTCCAGAAACGTCCGTGGAGGTACGTTTTCAGAATGAGCCTGGGTTGATCAATAGTGTTTTCAAAAGCACTGATTGACCCACCCACCCACTTCCCTAAACCCGCTTTCTGGAACCGTTCTTCGCTGGACTTAAACCCCGTCGTCGTGGTCAATGTGGTCTCAAGTTCACCGACGTACGCGGCTAGCTACTGGACAAACTGATAACAGCAGGAAAGCCGTCCATACAGAGTGGTCAGCTGGAAAGTGTAAAAAAAAATGGCGTCATACCGCCTCGTAGCATTCATTTTAAAGACAAAATGCAGACATACGTACCTATGGCTACATAATTCCCAATCTCCAGAAATGTTTATAGGGCTAAGTTTTTAGAATGAGCCTATGTTGATTTTACGACATGTGGGGTCCTTGGTTGAGAAGCCTTTAGTGTCTTTTACTCTGTAAAATATGCTGTAAATTTTGGTTGCTGTTTATAATGTATATGAACAAGAGATATTAAATATCAATACAAAAATGAAGTTATATAACCAAACTTATAAAGCATATAAGTATTTTGAACTAAATGTCTGGTGCATTAAAGCATGATGAGTGTGCCTTACAGCTGGTTTGTCAAGCCCACTCACCATGGAGCATATATTTTATCGTTATGAGATGCATTGTGTGAGTACTTCACTAAAAAGATAGGTCTTTATTCTAGTTTTGAACTGAAAGAGTATGTCTGAGCCTCAGAAATTAGCAGGAGGGCTATTCACGAAAAAATGTATTTGTTCACTCAACTTATCTTAGATAAGTCATCTTGTTGCATTGACTCAGTTAAGTTGTATTGACTTAATTCTCTAAGTTTTCTCAACTTAAAAAGTTTAGTTGACAGAGTTAAATAATTGACCCAACTACTTATTTCAAGTTAACCGGACTTGCAAAATTTTGTTTTAATAGGTTGACTTACATTATTAAGTTAGCAGAACTTGCCAAGTTTAGTTTAAATACATTAACTTACATTTTCAAGTTCACTGCACTTAATCTGGCAGATTTTCTCAATTAAAAACCGAACAAACAATGTAAGACTGCTCTCTGGGAACAACCTTTAAAATGAGAAAAGTACATTTAAATGAATTACTGTTAATATTTTTCCAAAATATTTTATACTGTTTATAAATGGGAGATCCAATAAAATCTATATAAAAATACCAACACAATCTCACGGCAATTTGTAACTTCTTGATTTAGTGGCTAATTCGTATGAATTCGTACAATCTAATTCGTACATTTTCGTACGATTTGCTCATCCCCCAATGACGATTGGGTTTAGGGGTGGGGTTAGGTGCCACGCCTCCTTTTTAAAATCGTATAATTTCGTACGAATTAACTCATACGAATTCGTACGAATTAGCCACTAAACTGACAAAACCTAAACTACTTACGTTTTCTCGTGAGATCAGGCAGAAAAATACCTGTAGTAGCTAAGTCATGGAACCTGAACAGTACTATTTTTATACACATATTGAGATATTGCAAATTCAAACAAACTTTACCAAGCTTTATAAATGTGGTCAAACTCCACATGTAATCTGCTCTAGAAACATTTTTACTGGGAACAATACATTGACAATCAGTTCATATGTATCATTTTACAAGTTATAACGCAAATTTGAAGATGCATTACTTACCAAATGTAACAATTGAACAATTTAATTGAAAAATATCCCATATGTCTGACTTCTTTTGGTGTTTAACTGGCAGTTGGCAAACTGACTTAATGGTGCATATTCCACCACCTGCTGGATTGGAGGTGTGGAGCGCAACTTAAAGGATGCTGGTTCAGCATGTTTTTAATTTGAGTCAACATGCACTTTATTACAGACTAGTTCAGACAGTGAAAACTTCATGTTGAAAAAACTAAAATGCTGAGTCATTTTTTACAGTGAGTACACTGTTATGTACCAACATTAACTGCAATATTCAAAGCTTGATGTCTAGAGGGCAAAATTTGCCTGTCAGCACGTGGATCCTACATATTAAAGAATCAGAGTCACAATCAGAAAGAGCTTTATTGCCAGGTATGTTCACACATACGAGGAATTTGTTTTTGTGAAAGAGCTTCTACACTGCAACAGGATTACAGAGACAGGACAAAAAACTGATAATAAATATATTGAAAAAATTTTAAAATAGAAGAAGTGAATGCAATAAATATATTAAAAATAGAAGTAGTGAATGCTAAAGTTATCTAAGCTTGCAAAATGTGACATCAAATAGAACAAATCAGGGTACTTACTCATTATTTGCCATCAACAAAGTCCATCCATAGCACCACATGCTACAAAATGACGCTGATAGAACCTATGTTTTGTTGTTATATGAACACGTTATTTTACGTTATTTTTTCCACGTTATTTTTACGTTATACGTATACGTATACGTTACGTTATATGTATACATTATTTTTTCACGTTATTATTTACACGTTATTTTAAGCTTTCCATTTCCCTTCAAGCTGAGGTTGTTACAACTGATAGTGCTGAGTACTGTGGTACTGCAAGTTGATAGAACATGATTCGCCTTTTTCACCTGACTAAAACTCAGCATAATTTTTTACAGTGTTCCAGTGTTTCGGAGCCATAAATGAGAAGGCTCGACCTCCTTTAGTGCACTTTACTATTCAGGTTACCACCAGAAGCCCTGAGTTTTGAGATCTTAAAGAGTGAGTTGGATGTAGCAAGACAGAACGTTGGTTAGCTAAACAGGAGCTAGATTATTTAAAGCTTTGTAGGTAAGAAGCAATATTTTATAATCAAGATGGAACTTAACAGGCAGCAAGTGTAGGAAGGATAAAATTGGGGTGATATGGTCATATTTCTAGACCTGGGGTCCAAACTGAGCGTCAAAATGTTACGTGTCGGGAGTGAAAATATGTTGAATTGTCAATGTAGAGCTCCACAATGAAACCTTCATTACTATATGTGCTAAGGCCCTTTAAATAAAACGTATCATTAATTGAGCTGTCATAGAGCTGGAATGCTTATAGACCACATTTGTTTTAGCTGGAACTCCGGTTGACAGAGCTTGATGGGAAGTGGATTTTCTTTGGCATTGGTAGTCTTGTAACAGTGTCATCCAATGAACAAGTTGTACCTTCATTTATCTGGTGGAGTTTAGAGTAAAGCGTGCCAGACAGCACTTTAAATCTATTGATTTCAATGAGCAGGATTTATATATTAAATCAGTCTTTACTCCTGTTTTATCGTTAAGATCTTTTTTGTATGTCTTTTTGGTTTTATCATCGTAAGCTTTCAGATTTATAGATTATTTTGCAACATAGGCTCATTGTAAAAACATAGCCATATCTACTTTTCTGGAGATCACGAATTATGTAGCCAGAAGTGCGCATGGACGCATTTCATCTTTAAAACGAACGCTACGAGGTGGTATGACAATGTGCTCAATGGCTGACCGCTTACCTCCATATGGACGGCTTTCCCGTTGTTACCAGTTTGACCAGTTGCTCGCCATGTATGCAGACATGAGATGCAGAGAGGAATTTGACCATGACGACGGGGTTTGACGTGGTTAAAACCAGGCAAGGGTTTTTTTATTTCTGAGTTACTTTTTAAAACTGTCGGTTGGGTTTAGGGAAGTGGGTGAGTGGGTCAATCTGTGCTTTTGAAAACACTATTGGTTGGGTTTAGGGAAGGAGGAGGGTGCGGCAGTGACCTCTGGTGGATTTACCCAGGATCAGCAGGAGCAAATGGCACTCGAGAGAGATGTTTGAGATCTGAAAAAAAAGCATACACAGTGGCCTCTGGTGTATTCGCGAAAACAATGCAAATAATGTACCTCCTGGGACGTATTTGTCACTCTCCAGAAATGTATATAGCGGTAAGTTTTCAGAATGAGCCTGAGTTGTTATTTTGTTTGGTTTCAGATTTGTCCACATAGACATCTGATACCGTTGGAGATAAAATTACATTTAAATGTTTAAAAAAATATATAATTTTTTTATGATTAACAGAATTTTTTTCCAACACATTTTTAAACGTAATAGTTTTAATTCTTTAGCTAATTTATTTTGTCTTTGCCATGATGACAGTACATAATATTTGAACAGTTATTCTGCAAGGTACTAGTATTATATTAAATAGATATAAATATATAGCATTGTTACAGTCACCAGCAATCTAGATACTGCAGATCGCTGGAGAACTACACACACGTCACATATATGAACTACGACTCCCAGGATGCACCGCACACACACCGGTTTCTGATCCTGACTGATTGCAAACAGCTAAAGCTGCTCAAAGACCCATTACATGGACTATTTATATACAGCACACACACACACAATGACATTTCTGAGTCTTGTTCTACCTGTAGCATCACAAAGCATTTCTCCTTGCCTTGCTATGTTTTGATTCGTTGCTTTGTTTGTTGATTTTTGATGTTAGCCGCCTGAACCAATCCCTTGCCTGGTTTTGGCTACTCTTTTGAGTTGTCCTTTTTGATTCTGTGTGCTCCTGTGATTGACCCTTGCCTGCCTGACTATTTTCTGTTGAATAAACACCACGACGGGGTTGTCAGCGTCCTAATGTTACAGTATAACTAGTATTACAGCAAAATGATATATATATATATTTTTAAATGTATTTTAAAATGTATTATATATTTGTTTATTACATTTTTTAATGAGGTTAATATTATTGACCTAATCAGTGTTTTTTTTATTAACATTTTTTTTTATTTTAACATAATATCTTTGCCCTTTTTTGAAGCTAAAAATACACGCTTTGTGTTCCACTGAGGGAAGTCAGTCACACTAGTTCTGAATGACATGAGGGTGAGTAAATGATGACAGAACTTTCATTTTTGTTTCAACAGTTCATTGAAGTATGAATAAATATGCGTGTGAACGGAGATCAAGCCTGCGGAGAGCTGGAAAACAATGCTATAGCAACAACCCGGACAGGAAATGAGGTCAAAAGAAGAGGAAATCCTCGACTTCCTGATAAAGCTGTGGATGATTAGTGCTGATGACCGTGGTGCTAAAACTTACATTCATAAACATTTATATTGTAAACATACACAGTAGCGCTCTGTACAGTACTCAGCAGCTGTTCAATTAAATATGCAGAATAGGAAATGCAGAAAATTTAGACTCCACCATGGGGTTTGAAACAATTTGTGTGCGTGTAAATGATGACAGAATTATTTTAGGTCACACTTTATTTTAATGTACAATTCACGCTATTAGCAAACCATTAACTAAGGCTTTTAGCTACTAATAACTAACCAAAAAACTACTAATTAGCTTCTTATTAATAGTTATAGTGCTAATAAACAGTTTTTAATAATAGGCAGGCAATAAGCCAGTAGTAAATAGTGTGAATTATTACTTAAGTGTTACCAAATGTTGTACTGTTTTGTTAAATAAATTAGAAATTTCATGCCGAAGATTAAATTTAGCAGTGGTATTAAATGATCATTGTTTTAAATTCTCATCTTAACAGTTAATATATATATATATATATAAAATCAAATATGGCAAATATTCAATTTAACAGTGATATTAAATAATAATCATTGTTTTAAACAGTAACTTTAAATGTTTTATTTTATTTTAAAATTAATTCTAACTTTTAGGATGAACTATACTGTACCAATTGGCTAAAATAGCGTAAATCTCTAACGTTCTCATCTTAAAAGTTAATAACTTAATAATAGGCAGGTAATAAGCCAGCAGTAAATGTTGTGAATTGTTACTTAAAGGTGCAGTATATAACTTTGACACCCAGTGGTTAAACTAAGTATTGCACTCATCAAAACCATTTTCACTGAGCTCCTCCTCTGATGAGTCCGCGCAAGCACAGGTTGCCAGATTGACATGAGTGTGCCTGACTATCAACACTGTAAATAATGCAGGGTTTCACACAATTCATTCGTGTTGTCTCAGCACAAATCGATTAAGATAACGTAACACTTTTAACAAATTTATGTGGATTGAACTTAAAAAAATTAAGTTGTCCCAATGAAATCTCAAGAATTGTGTTGTTTCAGCTCATTTTAATAAGTAGTTTGAATGAGCAAAAAAATAATTTTTTGAGTGTATTTCACACAGGTGAACAACAGGATAAATTGATCACCTCAGGTACACCTCATGTGCTTTATTCAGTGTTAAATGCTAATTATGTGAGTTAGAATGGCATTTTACATGACGTTTATTGCCATACTACTGAAAGCAGCAGCAGATAGTTCACCTCAGATCTTGAAAATAAAATAAACCGTTTGAAATTGAACTTTAGATCTGTGACTCAGTGGAAACTAACACAAATCAGTGATTCAGCATCTACATTTAATAATGTTAAAGAGGTTTAATATGTATTAATTAGATTATAAATCTTACCATTTTGCTGGAGTGCAGTAATGTTATTCTGCGCTTCTGAATGGCTTCATGGCTGTCTTGTTTTCTCTGGTGCAAACAGCCAATATCGTCATTTAGCGTATTGTTAGGACACAGGGTTACAATGTAACCTGCTCACCTAATGTTTACGTTTGTAATATTTATATAATATGCTCAGTACTTAATTTGGGATTTGCGAGGTGCTGGAACAGATCGGGGTAACGGATCCGGCATGTTACCCGAGGATGGAGAGGTGTCGCGCACGCAAGTAGGGGGGGGGGGGGGCGTTGTGTGGGATGATGGTGGTGTTGGGGGTTGGTGCAGTGGATGGCGGAGGGGTGTCGCGTACGAAAGTGAACGGGGCGGGGGTGTTGCGGGCGAAAGTGAAGGGGTTTGGGGAGTCACGGAAGAAAGTGAAAGTGAACAGCAGAAAGGGGAGGAGGACAGTTGAAGAGGGGGATCGGTAAAATGAGGTGCCAGATCAGACTTCAGAGGATCCGGATCCAGTGTGTTCCTACACAAATTAAGGCCCTAATATGCTAATTAATAACCTCATGTGGAACTCTAAATCTGTCTCATTTTGGAGTCAGCTACTGTCCAGCAGAGGTCGCATTTCGGTCACAGACGCATGCTTCGAGAGCCTTCATGACTGAATAATTGAAATACGCTGTTTTCTGCCAAGGCAACCCGGGGTGCTGAAATATAATTGGCTAAACTGACATTGGGCGGGTTAAAAGAACCAAAACAAAGACAGCCGTTCCGGCACGTAACACACATTTTCAAAGCAGAATATCTGACTTCAGCATTGTTTTTCAGATAAACAAGTATGTTCACTTAACATGTTTCTTAAATATCTGCAAACATATTATGGCATTTTAATGCCATTGAAAACGTACATACAGCCCCTTTAAACCATAGTGTTACCAAGTGTTGTACTATTTTGTCTCTAAATTAATTAGAAATTAACATTTGATGCCAACAATTAACCAGTGATAATAAATAATAATTGTTTTAAATAGTAACTTTAATTTGAATATTTTATTATTTATTTATTAATATATTTATTAATTAATTGAAATAGCGTAAGTCTATTAACTCTTAAATTTTCATGATAATAAGCCAGTAGTAAATGCTGTGAATTGTTAATTTAATTTAATTTAATTTAATTTAATTTAATTTAATTTAATTTAATTTAATGCCAACGATTCAATTTAAATATTAAGTAATCATTGTAGTAAATGGTAACTTTAAACTTTATTTTTTAGAGGTTGCCACAGTGGAATGAACCGCCAACTATTCCAGCATATGTTTTACGCAGCGGACGCCTTTCTAGCCACAGCCCAGTACTGGGAAACACCCATAAACTCTCATTCACACACACACACACACACACACACACGCACACACACACACACACACACACACACACACACACACACACACACACACACACACACACTATGGCCAATTTAGTTGATCCAATTCACCAACATGGGGAGAACATGCAAACTCCACACAGAAATGCCAACTGAAGCAGCTGAGACTTGAACCAGTGACCTTCTTGCTGTGAGGCGACAGTGTCACCGTGCTGCCCCTAACTTTAAATAATATAAAATTATTTTGAATTAAAATTTTTATTATTTTTATCTTATTGTTGGATCAATTATAAGATGTTAGCATGACCTATTCCAGCTGATTGAGTTATTGTAAGTGTAGTAACTCTTATATTCTCATCCACCCCTCCTCCGGTGTGTGTTTTTTATCTGCTTTTAGTCCTCTAATGTTCACACTTCCCCTAATGTGTTCCTGTGTGCCGACAACAACTCTCTCCTCACTTACTCATATGGTGGCGAATTTAGAAGATTCGGAGTTCCTCTGCTTTTCTGGTTGGCCGCCGCTGGTCCTTCCTCTCAACCCAAGCTGGAAGTGTAATCAGTAAATTTAGCCCTCCTGTTTACGCAGTGCTGAAAACTGGGCCATTATTCAAGGATCTCATCTTGTGTGCAGCCGACAGAGAAAGGAGTGATGACAAACAGCGTTCCCTGGTTCCTTTCAAAGAGATGGCCTGCGTCGGGATTCCCTTGGCCTGTCGTTGAAATGTTTGTTTGTTTGTGTGTTTTCCAACGAGGGTTTTCTTGAATAAGTTACTGTATTTGGCCACTTAACCCTTTAACTGCCCCACCAAGAAAAAATTGAATGAATTGGATTGCATTTCTTAACTCCTAATGTCGATAGTTAACACATTCAATGCATTTTTTTTCAACACATCCCATAATTTCTAAAATATCAACCTCTACCAAATGGTAGATATGTTGGTTTATGGTAAAAGTACCGGATTTGATACGTATACTATGAAAAATCTGAAAATATGAAGTGTTAGACCAATTTATTAAAAATATATTCATATAATTTTCATATTTATAATCATCTTTATTTTTTGAAGTACACCATGAAAGATTTCAGATTCTCATTTAACATGTTTACTTGTTTGTTTGTTTGTTTGTTTGTTTTTTTGTTGTAGTTGTTATTTTCCAATAAAACCAAAATCAAGTGTATTAGTCAACCCAGGCTCATTCTGAAAATGCAGTCCCATGGACGTTTCTGGAGACCGCGAATTATAGCCGGAGGTAGTTATGGCTGCATTTAATTTTTTAAGCGAACGCTACGGGGCGGTGTGACGCCGTTTCTTTTCACGCTTACCAGCTGACCGCTTACCTCTGTGGATGGCTTTCCCGCCGCAACCAGTTTGTCCGGTAAGCTCGTCATGTGCTAGAACTGCTCGATCTTGCAGATTCGCACTCTATAACATCAGAAAGGTCCGACCCTTCCTATCTGAACATACAGCTCAACTTATTGTTCAAGCTCTTGTTCTCTCCAAACTGGATTATTGCAACTCTCTACTAGCTATTCTTTCAAACCTCTTCAGCTGCTTCAGAATGCAGCAGCACGAGTGGTCTTTGATGAACCCAAAAGAGCACATGTCACTCCGCTACTCACCCTTTTGCACTGGCTGCCAGTTGCTGCTCGCATCAAATTCAAAGCTCTGATGTTTGCTTACAAAGCGACCTCTGGCTTTGCTCCTTCTTATCTGCTCTCACTTCTGCAGATATATGTGTCCTCCAGAAACTTGCAATCTGTGAATGAACGTCGCCTCGTTGTTCCATCCCTAAGAGGGAAGAAATCACTATCCCGAACTCTCACATTCAATCTGCCCAGTTGGTGGAATGAACTCCCTAACTACATCAGAACAGCAGAGTCACTTGCTGTCTTCAAGAAACGACTAAAAACTCTACTATTTAGTCTCCACTTTCCTTCCTAATCTGTAACTGCCTCTCTGGCTATACCACTAACTGTACTCTCTCTCTCTCTCAAAAAAAATAAATAAATAATAATAATAATTATTTTTTTTTTCTAATGCTTAGCTTTTTAGACTTTACACACCTGAAACTTGTCTATAGCACTTGTTCACTGCTGCTCTTATAGTTGTGTGAATTGCTTCCTTGTCCTCATTTGTAAGTCGCTTTGGATAAAAGCGTCTGCTAAATGACTAAATGTAAATGTAAATGTGCATCGGCGGACTTGAGATGCAGAGAAGAGCTGATGACGACCGGGTTCGAGTACGGGGAAGAGCAGTTCCAGAAATCAGGTGAGAGAAAAACAGAGTACAAAAATAAAGTGAACATAACAGGGTGAGAATGTGGTAAAATATCAAAACGTGGTTAAAAAAAATCAGATGAGGGCTTTCTTTTTCTGGACGGCTTTTATAAATTGTTGGTTGGGTTAGGTGCAGCAAGCGGGCGGGTGGGTCAATTGGCAAAACTAGTTGGGTTTAGGGAAGGAGGAGGGTGGGTCGGCTGATTGGCCGGTCGCCCAGTCAATCATTCAGTCAGTCAGACAGACAGACGGTCGTTCGACAGCGGCCTCTGGTGGGTTCACACGAGAACAGCGAGACATTCGAAATGCGAAAAAGCGCACACAGCAAAACTGCAAAAAATATGTAAATTTGGACGTATTTTGCGGTCTCCTGAAACGTCCATGGGACTACGTTTTCAGAATGAGCCTGTGTTGGTATTAGTGCAACAGGATTATGTTTGTTTGATGTTTTTGTAAATCAACAATGCTGTGTGTGTAAACCATTATTTTAAACAGTCCTTCTGTAAATTACTTTAACAGTCATTATTTAAAACAGTCAAAATATGGTAAACTTTTTGCTTGTTTAAACATGATGTTGACAGTCGCCGCTCACCATTTGACTGCTTAGCATGTATCTACAGCATCTGTTTATTTATTGTTGTGATTCATGATTAAATTCAAGCTGTGAAATATCCTGAATGCCCTAGATGTGTCTAGGCGGTGTGTCAGATTTCCTATCAAAACAGTTTTCTGCTTTATTTCCCCCTCTCGCAAATGTGCTGTGAAGCCATTACCATCGCCACAAAACACACAGAAATTCCCACACACTTCTAGGTTGACTGCTGGATGGGAACAGGAAAGGACAGAGTCTCTCTTTATCTTGGCGAAACATGGCTTCCGAGAGAAGGCTAGAGAGTAATTTGTGAACGGGACTGCAGCCAGTAGTCGTCCACCGCTCCTTTCATCCATTCCCACAACATGGAGAGCCGAGCGGCCACAAGGTGGATGTGGTTAGAGAGCAACATGGATATTCAGTGGTATGGGTCTCAGACATACAGAGGTGCACCGCAAAAAATAATTTGTCACACCTATAAACCTTTATTGACTTGTTTGAGTTTTACTTATTTATTTAGAAAAGTTCAGCTTACTATACCAATGCATTCAGCAGAGTAAAGTGAAGTTTTGAAAACTTCATTTAAGTCAGCTGAACTTATTGGATTTGATTTTAAAACCTTCACTTTAGTTAGCTTAACTTACTGGATTCAGTTTTTAAAACTTTACTTAAGTTAGCTGAATTTATTAGAATCAGTTTTAAAAAATTTACATAGGCTAGCTGAACTTGGATTCTGTTTTAAAAAACCAATTAAGATAGCTGATTCAGTTTTTAAAACTTAACTTCTTGTAAATTAGTTGAACTTATTAACTTCAGTTTTAAAAGTTAATATAAGTTAGCTGAACTTGTTGTATTCAGATAAAAAAATGTTCAATTAAGTTAGCTGAACTTATTGGATTCCATTCTTAAAACTTATTAGTTTCAGCAAGCAGTTTTAAAAACTTCACTTAAGTTAGCCGAACTTATTGTATTCAGATTTGAAAAGTGTCACCGAAGTTAGCTGATCTTATTGGATGTCACTTAAGTTAACTGAACTTACCGGGTTCAGTTTTTAAAACTTCATTTAAGTTATCTGAACCTATTGGATTCAGTTTTAAAACATAAGTCAGCTGAACTTATTGGATTTAATTTTAAAACCTTCACTTTAGTTAGCTTAACTTACTGGATTCAGTTTTTAAAACTTCACTTAAGTTAGCTGAATTTATTAGAATCAGTTTTAAAAACTTTACATAGGTTAGCTGAACTTGGATTCTGTTTTAAAAACCAATTAAGATAGCTGATTCAGTTTTTAAAACTTAACTTCTTGTTATTTGAACTTATTGGATTCAGTTTTAAAAGTTAATATAAGTTAGCTGATCTTGTTGTATTCAGATAAAAACTTTTCAATTAGGCTAGCTGAACTTATTGGATTTGATTTTAAAACCTTCACTTTAGTTAGCTTAACTTACTGGATTCAGTTTTTAAAACTTTACTTAAGTTACAGTAGCTGAATTTATTAGAATCAGTTTTAAAAAATTTACATAGGTTAGCTGAACTTGTTGGATTCTGTTTTAAAAAACCAATTAAGCTAGCTGATTCAGTTTTTAAAACTTAACTTCTTGTAAGTTAGTTGAACTTATTGGATTCAGTTTTAAAAGTTAATATAAGTTAGCTGAACTTGTTGAATTCAGATAAAAAAAATTTCAATTAAGTTAGCTGAACTTATTGGATTCCATTTTTAAAACTTATTAGATTCTGCAAGCAGTTTTAAAAACTTCACTTAAGTTAGCCGAACTTATTGTATTCAGATTTAAAAAGTGTCACCTAAGTTAGCCGATCTTATTGGATTCAGTTTTAAAAATGTCACTTAAGTTAACTGAACTTATTGGGTTCAGTTTTTAAAACTTCATTTAAGTTATCTGAACCTATTGGATTCAGTTTTAAAACATAAATCAGCTGAACTTATTGGATTTGATTTTAAAACCTTCACTTTAGTTAGCGTAACTTACTGGACTCAGTTTTTAAAACTTCAGTTAGCTGAATTTATTAGAATCAGTTTTAAAAACTTTACATAGGTTAGCTGAACTTGGATTCTGTTTTAAAAAACCAATTAAGATAGCTGATTCAGATTTTAAAACTTAAATTCTTGTTATTTGAACTTATTGGATTCAGTTTTAAAAGTTAATATAAGTTAGCTGAACTTGTTGTATTCAGATAAAAACTTTTCAATTAAGTTAGCTGAACTTATTGGATTTGATTTTAAAACCTTCACTTTAGTTAGCTTAACTTACTGGATTCAGTTTTTAAAACTTTACTTAAGTTAGCTGAATTTATTAGAATCAGTTTTAAAAGTTTTACATAGGTTAGCTGAACTTGTTGGATTCTGTTTTAAAAAACCAATTAAGATAGCTGATTCAGTTTTTAAAACTTAACTTCTTGTAAATTAGTTGAACTTATTAGATTCAGTTTTAAAAGTTAATATAAGTTAGCTGAACTTGTTGTATTCAGATAAAAATATGTTCAATTAAGTTAGCTGAACTTATTGGATTCCATTCTTAAAACTTATTAGATTCAGCAAGCAGTTTTAAAAACTTCACTTAAGTTAGCCGAACTTATTGTATTCAGATTTGAAAAGTGTCACCGAAGTTAGCTGATCCTATTGGATTCAGTTTTAAAAATGTCACTTAAGTTAACTGAACTTACTGGGTTCAGTTTTTAAAACTTCTTTTAAGTTATCTGAACCTATTGGATTCAGTTTTAAAACATGAGTCAGCTGAACTTATTGGATTTGATTTTATAACCTTCACTTTAGTTAGCTTAACTTACTGGATTCAGTTTTTAAAACTTCACTTAAGTTAGCTGAATTTATTAGAATCAGTTTTAAAAAACTTTACATTGGCTAGCTGAACTTGGATTCTGTTTAAAAAAAACCAATTAAGATAGCTGATTCAGTTTTTAAAACTTAGCTTCTTGTAATTTGAACTTATTGGATTCAGTTTTAAAAGTTAATATAAGTTAGCTGATCTTGTATTCAGATAAAAACTTTTCAATTAAGTTAGCTGAACTTATTGGATTTGATTTTAAAACCTTCACTTTAGTTAGCTTAACTTACTGGATTCAGTTTTTAAAACTTCACTTAAGTTAGCTGAATTTATTAGAATCAGTTTTAAAAAATTTACATAGGTTAGTTGAACTTATTGGATTCAGTTTTAAAAGTTAATATAAGTTAGCTGAACTTGTTGTATTCAGATAAAAAAAAATTCAATTAAGTTAGCTGAACTTATTGGATTCCATTTTTAAAACTTATTAGATTCAGCAAGCAGTTTTAAAAACTTCACTTAAGTTAGCCGAACTTATTGTATTCAGATTTAAAAAGTGTCTTCTAAGTTAGCTGATCTTATTGGATTCAGTTTTAAAAATGTCACTTAAGTTAACTGAACTTACCGGGTTCAGTTTTTAAAACTTCATTTAAGTTATCTGAACCTATTGGATTCAGTTTTAAAACATAAGTCAGCTGAACTTATTGGATTTGATTTTAAAACCTTCACTTTAGTTAGCTTAACTTACTGGATTCAGTTTTTAAAACTTCACTTAAGTTAGCTGAATTTATTAGAATCAGTTTTAAAAACTTTACATAGGTTAGCTGAACTTGGATTCTGTTTTAAAAAACCAATTAAGATAGCTGATTCAGTTTTTAAAACTTAACTTCTTGTTATTTGAACTTATTGGATTCAGTTTTAAAAGTTAATATAAGTTAGCTGATCTTGTTGTATTCAGATAAAAACTTTTCAATTAAGTTAGCTGAACTTATTGGATTTGATTTTAAAACCTTCACTTTAGTTAGCTTAACTTACTGGATTCAGTTTTTAAAACTTCACTTAAGTTAGCTGAATTTATTAGAATCAGTTTTAAAAACTTTACATAGGTTAGCTGAACTTGTTGGATTCTGTTTTTAAAAAACCAATTAAGATAGCTGATTCAGTTTTTAAAACTTAACTTCTTGTAAGTTAGTTGAACTTATTAGATTCAGTTTTAAAAGTTAATATAAGTTAGCTGAACTTGTTGAATTCAGATAAAAAAATTTCAATTAAGTTAGCTGAACTTATTGGATTCCATTTTTAAAACTTATTAGATTCAGCAAGCAGTTTTAAAAACTTCACTTAAGTTAGCCGAACTTATTGTATTCAGATTTGAAAAGTGTCACCGAAGTTAGCTGATCTTATTGGATGTCACTTAAGTTAACTGAACTTACCGGGTTCAGTTTTTAAAACTTCATTTAAGTTATCTGAACCTATTGGATTCAGTTTTAAAACATAAGTCAGCTGAACTTATTGGATTTAATTTTAAAACCTTCACTTTAGTTAGCTTAACTTACTGGATTCAGTTTTTAAAACTTCACTTAAGTTAGCTGAATTTATTAGAATCAGTTTTAAAAACTTTACATAGGTTAGCTGAACTTGGATTCTGTTTTAAAAACCAATTAAGATAGCTGATTCAGTTTTTAAAACTTAACTTCTTGTTATTTGAACTTATTGGATTCAGTTTTAAAAGTTAATATACAGTAAGTTAGCTGAACTTGTTGTATTCAGATAAAAAAAAATTCAATTAAGTTAGCTGAACTTATTGTATTCCATTTTTAAAACTTATTAGATTCAGCAAGCAGTTTTAAAAACTTCACTTAAGTTAGCCGAACTTATTGTATCCAGATTTGAAAAGTGTCACCTAAGTTAGCTGCTCTTATTGGATTCAGTTTTAAAAATGTCACTTAAGTTAATTGAACTTACTGGGTTCAGTTTTTAAAACTTCACTTGAGTTATCTGAACTTATTGGATTCAGTTTTAAAAACGTCACTTCAGTTAGCTTAACCTATTGGATTCAGTTTTAAAACATAAGTTAGCTGCACTTATTGGATTTAGTTTTAAAAAAAAGTCACTTATGTTAGCTGAACTTATTGAATTTAGTTTTAAAAATGTCACTTAAGTTAGCTGAACTTACTGGATTCAGTTTTAAAAATGTCACTGAAGTTAGCTGAACTTACTGGATTCAGTTTTAAAAACTTAAGTTTTCTGAACTTATTAGATTCATTTTTAAAAATGTTACTTAAGTTTGCTGAATTTATTAGATTCAGATTTAAAAACCACTTAAGTTAGCTTAATTTATTGGATTCAGTTTTACAAATTCAATTGAGTTAGCTGATTCAGTTTTTAAAACTTCATTTACTGTTAGTTAGCTGAACTTATTGTGTTCCGTTTTTAAAAAATTGTTCAAGTTAGCTCAACCTATTGGATGTAGTTAAAAATACATCATTAGTTTTCTAAATAAATAAAACTCAAAATGATCCACACAAAAAAGAAAACTTTTTTTTTTGCAAATATTTGGGGATAACAAGTTTTGCAAAAGAAATAAATGGTGCAAGAAGTTTGGAGAAGAAATGTGCTACTTTTGCAGCGAATGGTTCTCTGAATATTTGGGCTCACTGTTTACCTCTGCTTTGTGATTTCACACTACAGTCACTTAACCTGTGGCGTAAATCTGTTGTTTTATTTACTCTGCTTGTTGTATTGTTCATGCACTTGTTTTCCTGTTTAATGTTCCCAGACTTGGAATGCTCTCAAGAATTCCTGTACGCCTCTGAGCTAAATTTAACTAGAATCTGACAGCTAAAAATAGCCAAACAACATCAAGCAATGATTCAGAATTGCCGCTGTGGTTGTGAGGTTTATTTCCAGATGATAGTAAATTGACAAATCACACACACAGACGTGCGCGCACACACAATGTGTGGTCCTGCATTTCTTCAGTTAGTTGGAAACCAGTTTTGTTAATAAATATAAACTGTAATAAAACTAAACAAAACAGGGCACAAAGCAATCCATAAAGCTGGTTAAGCATTATTAAAGCATTAAGTTTATTAAGCATTATTGGTTAAAACATTATTATTATTGTTGTTGTTGTTGTTGTTGTTGTTATTATTTTCTATTAAATTATGAGGTTTAAATACTGCATTTTAGTATGATTTTAAGCACTTTTTTTGCTTAAATAGCTTGTCAGACTTTTTAAGGTGCAAAAAATATTTTCAAAAGATTTAGGGCTCTATTTAACGGACTAGGCGCAAAGTCTGAAGTGCAGGGTGCAAAAGCATTAAGGGTGTGTCCGAATCCACTTTTGCCCCTTCCTATGCCCCATATTGTCCAGAACTTAACAGGTGGACAAATCTAAGCTTGTTTTTAATAAAACAAATTTAAATATGCAGATAATAAATAATACTAGTAATAAAAATAACATTATACAAAAGCAAGCATGGATACATGAGGAAGGCATGGAGGTACTGGTTTTTATATTTATGTAGAAAATATACATTTTTGTAGTATACATTTTAATCCTTTAATTCTTTTTCATATTTAAAGATAATTGTGTACTGTACATCCTTGTGTGTTTTAAAGTGTGTTGGTCATATTTTAGTTTTATGGGTCAACATACTGATATGCATGCAAGGTCAACAAACACTTTCATGGTCTTATAATATGCATTTATTTTTACCTAGTGATTCCAGCGACTCCCATATGAATCGTTCAGCGATTCATTTGTTCCCAAACCCCTATTTACCGCGAAGCTAATATGCACAAATTGGACCGATTACAGTCTGTTGTGATTGGTCGACAGCACTCAGCGCGAGACAATGAAATGCCCAGCGCAGTTTGTCAAGCCCATGGTTCGCCAACATTGGTATAGGATCCGATCGCAGTGGACGCCCGAAACATGCTTCGTAGTAAAACTTACTCAACAGTGTTATTCAGACACCTTACCACCAAAAGCAGTGTAGTTAAACATCAGCATATTGCTCCATTCTTAACTATGACACACATTCAGAATTAATCCACACATCAGCAAAAGCTAAAGCACGTGTATAAGAACAGCCAGCCTGATCTCACGAGAAAACGTAAGTATTTTGTCAGTTTAGTGGCTAATTCGTATGAAATTGTGCGATTTTAAAAAAGAGGCGTGGCACCTAACCCCACCCCTAAACCCAACTGTCATTGGGGGATGAGCAAACCGTACTGAATTGTACAAATTAGATCGTACGAATTTGTACAAATTAGCCACTAAATCAAAAAGTTACAAATTGCCGTGAGATTGTGTTGGAACAGCTGACGGTGGCCATAGCAAGGACAAACGGCAGTGGAACACGAGCTTACAAACGCATTTAAATCCGTGAACAAACAGTACGCATCGTGTTTCAATGTGGTTTTAGATGCGATATGAGAATATAAAGAGTTAACCTGATACAGTACAAGCGATTACAAGTAACAAAACACAATTAAATACATCATTTGCAAGCTAGAGAAAACAAGGAGACAGCCATTTACTTACACTTATGAAATGTGTCATGGGCCAGGTCTGATTTCATTAATTATCTTTCATTTTGGAGCTTTTCTCCCTTCTCAGCTGTAACTTAGATCATTTATATTTGCAACCATTGCTGCGGCACCTCTTGCGTGAAGTGTTATATGTTCTCAGGGCTTACCTGTACTCTGCTTTGCCCAGAGATCACATCCTCAGTATGGGGGTTGTAGCACTCACCAGAGCTCCTCCTCGGCTGCAGCAGGCTGCATTGTGCCTAATAAACTGGCCTTATTTTGCACGCACCCCTGGTGTATTGCCTGTCCGTTCGTCTCACAAGTCTCATACATCAGTCTTTTCTGATCATTCCTTTAACAAACGAATGAATCGCCCATTTCCCTCACACTTCCAATAATATCCAGGTAAGCACAGCATCTTCATGACTCCTGATGACTTCAGGATCTGTTTGTATTTGCTGCTGGGTTAGTGGGCGGGGCCGCAGGGTTAAATTTTCCCGGGTTTGCGCACGCAACAATTAGGCGGGGCTTATGTTTCGTGGCCACGTCACGCCGAAACGGCTAAAGACTCATTCTGAAGACGATTCATTCTAACCACTATGAGTCGACTCTTTTTTTAGATGAATCAATAGTTTTAAAAACTGTCCACTTTCAGATTTAAGCCTTAGCTGGATATTTCACTTCACTTAGAGCTGTGTTACACACTACATGGAATGTAATTTTCAAAAACCCACAATAGAGGCTCTTTAAGCAATGTGTAAGCGAGGCACACAACTAATGCGCTCTGTGCTGCAATAGACCTGCTCTCAGCTGGTCTATTGCACAGTCTATTTTAGTTTCTCAAAATTGCAACGCGCCAACAATACACCTAACACACCTCTTTTCTAGACTGGAACACCCATGAGTTCACAAAGTGGTGCAAATGGATTTGCTATTTAAACAACGTAGTGAAAAACAGGAAAATTAAGATTGCGTTGGTCTGAAAATAGCATCACATCGGGGGAAACACATCATTCGCCTTATTGCACCGGGTGTATGATGCCCTTAGATTAAAGAAATATGAAGAGGCTACTTATTTTAGGCTACTTTATGATATATATCACTAGGGGGATAAAAATAATCTGTTAATGTTTTAAATTTAAAACTGTTGCCTATTGTCATTTATGAGACAAATAACACACCGGTCATTAAGAATTTGACCATTTAAATAATAAAAAAAAACATTTTGACAATTCATGGATAACAATAGCAGTTCTGGAGAATTTGATTGTTCCACCATTCGAAGAGATAGGAGCTTGAACTTGCATGGCAATTATTGGCAGTAACCCCTTTTCTCACAAATCCACAACCACCTAGAGTGAGCCAAAGCTTTTTTTTTTCAATTAAAGTACTTTTTATTTGAAATTTGCCACTTCCAACACTCGTTTGATGGAATTGAATGTGAATTAACACATCAGACATAAAACACTGAACCATAATATATAAGACCACAACCCCGTGTATTTTGCAATGCTTGTTTATATTGTTTTTGGGGTCATAAGAGCTGTGTTTTGGGTCACAAATCTCCAGCTGAGAACCACCGCTGTAAAGGAATTTCTGGAAATGCCTGGCGCGAAGTTGCTTTTTGATTCCCACCCTCTTTATTCTGTTCTCTTCATTAACATGCTGATAAATCTGGAGAAAGAATTTTCCACTGGCCTTAATGAGAGAGGAGAGAGACAGACAGACACAAGGAGAGAGAGAATGTTTGAATTTCTACAAAAGGGGGAATGTAGGCTTTGAGGAAGTGGCGTTGATGAGAGGAGAATTTATTAAGTAACAAAAATGATAAAAGTTCCAAGCAGGTCACAGCGCACTACGTTGTTACAAGATTTTGTTCAGGGCAATTAGGTTTTATAGAGCAGGCCGCCAGAGCTCTGAAGGCCTTAAACCCAAAAACCATCCGATGATGCTGCAACATGCTTCTCTTCAGCGTGTCAAATGGCTGATGGGAAATACACAGGGATTTTGGTTGATCACCAACACTGACCTAACGCTACAAAGCGAGGGCATTTGGGTTTGAAGGCAAAAAAGTCATAGATGTCTCCTAAATAGTGCAGAGAGGAGTGGGCAAAAGCCGTAAATTGTTGGCGTAATTCTGGTATAATTCTCAGACTGCTGGAATTCATTGTGTTAGGATTGGCCAGACACCATGTCTTGATGTTGCTGGATGGGATATTATTATTGCAGAGATTTATTTTAGGCAGATGGCAGCATCAAAAAAAAAAGGTTTAATATGAATATGTGTAGAGGAGTGGACGGGACTGGAATTACAGGAAATGTTCCTACAGCGATGGAGGAATGTGGAAATCAGTGTGACACTTAAATCGCATACAGTATGATCCTTTCCAGTAATAAACAGGTCAAACCCCACACAAAAAAAGTTAATTCATTAAATATGCATTCACACGCAATGTTTTCCTCAACGAAATATTAGTTTGACAGCTAAAAATCATCTTACCTGTTCAAATAAAGTGATTTTTTTTCGACACATCTCTAAAATCAATATAACAGTATTAATTACTAGTTTCTAATAACTGATATATTCTTTTATATTTGCCATGATAACAGTGCATACTATTTTACACGATATTTTCAAAATACTAGTATTTGGCTTAAAGAGGCCTTATAATGAAAATCTTGGTATAGTAGAACAATACGAGATCAGTATATGGAAATGGACATACCGTGAGCCTCAGACACACTGTAAAACGTTTAAAATATTTCAATACCGGGACAACACTATTACAGACAACACGGGAGTGTGCGGGTGTGCATTGTTTTGTCACTCTCAGGGTTACATAGGCTGAAGCAGGGAAGCATCCCCACGGTGTTTACCTGGTGCCATGAACTTAAGCCTAGGAGGACACTTAAGCGTATTACTCCTAAAGAGATTGCGATGTTGTTTGATGCCTAATATGCTTTTAATTGTTTAAATTAAACTGAACTGAATGATATTAAACTGATGTTTACATCATATCTGCATTTTGAAATCGCGGCAACAGCTGGAGATTTGTAGTCCACAGCATGTTCTTGCAAAGTTTGCAGTGCTAATCCTACACTTAAGGGTTTCTTCCCACCGCAGCCTCGCTTTTGTTTTTTAAATGCCGGCCATGTGAAATAAGCATATAAATGAACTTATATAACCGTTTATGGAGATTTTTTGAACTTACCAAAGCCATAAACCTACAATATAAATATCACAGAATTTAACTTATTAAACCAATGCATTATATGGCACCTTTAAAGCACCATTAAAGGGTTAACTATGTTAATTAGGTTAACTAGGCAAGATAGGGTAATTAGGCAAGTCATTGTATAATGATGGTTTGTTCTGTAGACAGTCAATATTGCTTAAGGGGTCTAATAATATTGACCATATTGCCTTGCTCTATCACAGTGTTTCCCAACCCTGTTCCTGAAGGCACACCAACAGTCCACATTTTCAACCTCTTCCTAATCAAACACACCTGAATCAACTCATCAGAACATTAGAAGAGGCTCCAAAACCTGAAGTTAATGGGTCAGATAAGAGAAACACCGAAAATATGTACTGTTAGTGTGCCTCCAGGAACAGGGTTGGGAAACACTGCCCTATCAGACATAATTTAGGAAATATTTGAAAATGAACAACAAAATCACAGGAGGGTGAATAATTTTGACTTCAAATGATGATATTTCATAATATGTAATAATACTATATTAAAATTGGCATGACTTCGAACATGGAGCATCGTTAGTCTCTCACATTAGTCTTTCATAGGACGAAACTAGTCTCTTGCAGATCCAAATTATGTTCTCGCTCCACTGGATTTGATTTGTCCCTTGTATTAGAGCCAGTTCTCTTTAGATGCAGAATTTCATGACAGTCGTGACATGTTTTGATATCATTCATTTTGTTCGTTTGTTATGTGCTGAGCTGTGGGAAATTCTTTCATTCGCTGAAGCCAGATTTTTGGCTGACATTAACAAATGTGTGTTCGATCAACAGCTGTACGACACGACTCAATTATAAATCAGAGCCAGTTTGCAAACAAACAAACAAGCACAAACATGCACCATGTTTCTAGCTGCGCGGCATACTGTATATCTCACTGAAGTGACTTTTTAAGTAATTATTTTATATCTCACATAACAGAATTCGTAGAAATGGCCATTTGAAATGTTTCTAAAGACGCAATATGTAACATTGTTTTCTTTAAAATTTGAAAAGACCACTAGAAAAGAGGTTGCTGACTTATGTACTGTACTTTATCCCAGTTGTTTTGAAGGATCTCAAAATCCAGCCTGATCTGATGAGGAAATTTTACTTTTACATTTTGTCAGTTTTTGTAGCTAGTTTGTATGAATTCAGACAAGTTCAATCATTACGTTACAATACAAACACGTTTATGAGCACATAACCCAGCTCCTAGCACTAAACGCAAACATTTGTCAATACAAAACAAGATATAGCAGGCCGATACCACTACAGTTGCAGTTTATTAAATAAAGATATAAATATTTAGCTTGATCTCACAAGGAAACGTAACTATTTTATGTTTTGTCAGTTTAGTAGCTAACTTGTATGAATTAGTACGAGTTCAGTCATTACTTTACAATACGAACACGTTTATGAGCATGTAACCCAGCTCCTATCACTAAACCCAACCATTTGTCAATATAAGTGAAGTTTCACAAATTAATTTCGAGAGGAGCACGTGATATGATTGACTACAGCTGATCCTCATTGCTAATCATTAGCTAGCCTATCAGATCATTCTAAAACTACTATAAATATCCTGCCTAAACTTCATTCCTTATCTTCGTTTTTGGAACCCCCCCCCCCATCCTACCCTTCTCCCTCCTCCTCTTTCATGATCGGGCAACACGGTGGCTCAGCGGTTAGCACTGCTGCCTCGCAGTAAGAATGTCACAGGTTAAAGTTCTAATTGAGCCAGTCGGTACTCCCTGCGTGGAGTTTGCATGTTCTCTCTGTGTTTGCGTGGGTTTTCTCCGGGTCCTCCGGTTTCCTCCCACAGTCTAAAAACATGTACATAAGTGAATCGTAATACAGTCACAAGCACTTAATACATACATAGCAAAAGGGGGCACTCGAGAAACACCTGATCTCGTATCCCTCCTAATGCTCATTGACCAGGCGGGAACCTTGGGCTCATCTATCTCCGAGCTCAGGGTTCTCTCCCGGGACAGCATGCCAAACCTGCTATCATAGTCGAGCATTATCTAAGTGTGAACTCTTGAAAACAAGATATAGCAGGCCGATACAACTACACTTGCAGTTTATTAAAAATATATAAATATTTAGCCGGATCTCACAAGGAAACGTAACTATTTTATGTTTTGTCAGTTTAGTAGCTAATTTGTATGATTTTGTATGAGTTCAATCATTACGTTACATTACGATCACGTTTATAAGCACATAAGACAGCTCCTAGCACTAGACCCAACCATTTGTCAATATAAAACAAGATATAGCAGGCCGATACAACTACAGTTGCAGTTTATTGAAAAGATATAAATATTTAGACTGATCTCACAAGGAAACGTAACTATTTTACGTTTTGTCATATTAGTGGCTAATTTCTACGAATCATCATAGGAGTTTCCCGTATAAAATTGTAAAATTTTTAAAAGGAGGCGTGGCTTCAAACCCCACCCCTAAACCCAACCATTATTGGGGGATGAGAAAATCATACTAAATTGTACGAATGAGATTGTTCGAATTCACGCGAATTCGCCATTAAATCAAAAGTTACGAATTGCGGCGAAATAATGTTGCAAAATCCAGAGAAATTAGCAAATTTTGCTTGTGAGATGGAACGTGTGCTGTGCGTTTATGTTAGTCACACAACCTTTTCTAGAAAACAGAGAAACAGCAAAGAGGCTTTAATATGTTGTGTGTTTTATTAGGCCTTGATCACAGCAAATGCGCTGCGAGGTGCCTTTTTAAAATTGTGTTCAAATGGCAGTGAGGGTTTTGTACTGTTTACGCTGCTTAACCGCCCCATGATTCCACACTCATGCTGTCATCAAACTGCACCTTTGTTTGTTGCCAATATGCGCCCTCTAGTGGCACACATTACATACTGCACCTTTAATATTCCAAAAAATAAGAAAGGGGCTTTTCATACCATGGATAGGTGAACGTTTACTATGTTTCCATCGAATCTATATCTTATTTATTTAATTTTAAGATAAAATGAATAGCATAAATAGCATAAACATGGTATGGTAACATCGGCATGTGCATAACATTTTAAATATTACATACAACTCAATTGAAATGCATACATGAAAAAAGAAGACGAAAAAATAGATTTAGAGTTTATAATGAAGTAAATAATGGTAATATGTGTCTAATAATGCAATATCTAATGTTTTTAATTGTTGGCTTTCTCATTGTTAAATCATTTGGTGAATATATGAAAGAGTAGTGTTGATGATTTTTATGATTTACTGTGATTCTTTAAACAAATGGGTTTTCTTTAATTATGGAGATGTTAGAGGGTTTTATGTTGGTAGATGTGATATTCCTTATGATGTCATTCGTCAAATATATGTAATTAGATTGGACTTGGATTGTTTTTAATGATTAAGAATATAAATAGAGTATTAAATTAGAGGACTGAGAGTAAAATAGAGCATTCAGTCTATTTCATTTTAAGATAAAATGAATAGCATCAATGGCCACGGGTTAAAGTTATTAGCAAGGGCAGCACAGTGGCTCAGTGGTTAGCACTGTCACCTCATAGCAAGAAGGTCACTGTTTCGAGCTCCAGCTGGACCAGTTGGCATTTCTGTGTGGAGTTCGCATGTTTTCCCTGTGTTGGCGTGGGTTTCCTCCGGGTGCTCCGGTTTCCCCCACAGTCCAAAGACATGCGCTATAGGTGTATTGAATAAAGTAAAACTGGCTGTAGTGTATGAGCGTGTATGGATGTTTCCCGGAGATGGGTTGCAGCTAGAAGGGCATCCGCTGTGTGAAACATATGGTGGATAAGTTGGCGGTTCATTCCACTGTGGCGACCCCTGATGAATAAAGGGACTCAGCCGAAAGAAAATGAACGAATGAATGAATGAAAAGTCAAGAAGTTTGAGAATACATGGGAATCAAACACAGGACCTTTTGTTTTTACTAGCACCACGGTCAGCTTTTAAACAGGAAATCTCTACATCATTTGTGAAACCACAGTACTCATTATAGTCAATAATTTTCCTGCTAACCCATAACTATATTTAATGGACCAATACAGTATTTGACAGCACTGATTTGGATGTCTTTGGCTTCAGAGAAGCACATGCTTTGGCAGGACAGTTTGAAATACTGCTAATTTGAATAACTAAATGTTTTTCTGACCCTGAGGATAATTGGTGTGCACTACATACACCGATTGAGCTGAGCTTTTTGGTTGAAGATTTAGCAAAAATCTACAGCATATCAGAAAGAGCTTTGGCCATATTAGATTAGTATTTCGTAACACGTAACCCTGCAAATCTTGTACCTCTGGCTACATAATTCGCTCTCTCCAGAAATATATACAATGGTACGTTTTCACAATAAGCCCGTGTTGCATTTATTCATCTTTCAGTTGATGTATAAATCTAAATTTCCAAAAATCTACACTTGATAACGGATTTGGGGTCATGGGTCACTTTAATATTACAGTTTGTGCTGATCCCCTCATGTTGTTGCCCTGATGTTGCCAATAAAGACATGTTTCTGGATCCCCGTTCCTGTAGTCCCAACCTCATCCTAAACCCAAACCATTCATTACCACCAAACTCAAAGGGAAATGAGAGGTTGATAAGAATGTTGTCAAAAAAAGAAAGCCTCAACCCCAGTCCTTAACCTACACAGGCCTAAAATATAGTCCCAGAGCTGTCATGAATGCTGTCCTACTTGGCAACATCACATTCAGCCATTTACTCGCATGATAGCGAGACATTAAGTCTTAAAAAAACTCCACACATTCCTGACATGACAGTGTATTTCCGCATTTTAATGCCACTTCCTCGCTCTTCTGTAATGCGTCCCACCTGTATCCTGTATCCCGTGAGGCTCCGAACAAGCCCTGACGTCCCACAGGAGCCGCTGTACAGCACTGAATTCTGGGGCATAAGCCTGTGATCAGCGTGGATTAATGAGCTTTAGACTAAAGAAGCTGTGGGAAAAAAGAATGAAGAATAGACAAAGTGTTTAAGTTAACTCAGTTACTTTTGGTTTTTAGATAGATAGATAGATAGATAGATAGATAGATAGATGTTGTTTCAGATCTATCTATCTATCTATCTATCTATCTATCTATCTATCTATCTGTCTGTCTGTCTGTCTGTCTGTCTGTCTCTGTCTGTCTGTCTGTCTGTCTGTCTGTCTGTCTGTCTGTCTGTCCGTCCGTCCGTCCGTCCGTCCGTCCGTCCGTCCGTCCGTCCGTCCGTCCGTCTGTCCGTACCTATCTGTTTGTCTATCTATCTATCTATCTATCTATCTATCTATCTATCTATCTATCTATCTATCTATCTATCTATCTATCTATCTATCTATCTATCTATCTATCTATCTATCTATCTAACTGTCTGTCTGTCTGTCTGTCTGTCTGTCTGTCTGTTTTTCTGTCCGTCCGTCCCTCCATACCTATCTGTTAGTATATCTATCTATCTATCTATCTATCTATCTATCTATCTATCTATCTATCTATCTATCTATCTATCTATCTATCTTTCTATCTATCTATCTATCTATCTAACTGTCTGTCTGTCTGTCTGTCTGTCTGTCTGTCTGTTTTTCTGTCCGTCCGTCCCTCCATACCTATCTGTTAGTATATCTATCTATCTATCTATCTATCTATCTATCTATCTATCTATCTATCTATCTATCTATCTATCTATCTATCTATCTATCTATCTATCTATCTATCTATCTATCTGTCTGTCTGTCTGTCTGTCTGTCTGTCTGTCTGTCTGTCCATCCATACCTATCTGTTAGTATATCTATCTATCTATCTATCTATCTATCTATCTATCTATCTATCTATCTATCTATCTATCTATCTATCTATCTATCTATCTATCTATCTATCTATCTATCTAACTGTCTGTCTGTCTGTCTGTCTGTCTGTCTGTCTGTTTTTCTGTCCGTCCGTCCCTCCATACCTATCTGTTAGTATATCTATCTATCTATCTATCTATCTATCTATCTATCTATCTATCTATCTATCTATCTATCTATCTATCTATCTATCTATCTATCTATCTATCTATCTATCTATCTGTCTGTCTGTCTGTCTGTCTGTCTGTCTGTCTGTCTGTCTGTCTGTCTGTCCATCCATACCTATCTGTTAGTATATCTATCTATCTATCTATCTATCTATCTATCTATCTATCTATCTATCTATCTATCTATCTATCTATCTATCTATCTGTCTGTCTGTCTGTCTGTCTGTCTGTCTGTCTGTCTGTCTGTCTGTCTGTCTGTCTGTCTGTCCATCCATACCTATCTGTTAGTATATCTATCTATCTATCTATCTATCTATCTATCTATCTATCTATCTATCTATCTATCTATCTATCTATCTATCTATCTATCTATCTATCTATCTATCACAAAATTTGCCTTTCATTATTACAAGTTTTTCTCAGTCTCTTTTCTCAGTAGTAGTCCACTTGTAAGTGTAATAGTTTAATATTTACACCATAGATGGAACTCAGGAATACAGACTTCTTATCACATGGGAAAGCACTATCTTTTTGGCATCATCACTATCAGGAGTAATGGATATTTTAAAATTCAAGATTATTCTGTTGTTGTTTTTTGTTGATGGTACTATCTGAAATTTAGGAGATGTCACATTCAGTTCAATTCATCAATGTAGATTGTGTCAAAGCAGCTCAACAGAGATGAATAAAATAAAACAATAAGCCACAACAACATTTCAGATAGTGGAGCATTCCTTTTTAAAGAATTGCTTTGATATTTGCAGCAAATGCATGATGGCTGATCATTTGTTTCTCCTGAAATCATGACATCACTGATCTTTCCTCCTCCCTTCCTGACACTGATGTGTCAAAGGGTGGAAATCAGTTTCTGTTGATCTCCTCCAGTGATCTATTCAGTCATTTTGACATTCATTCTGGAGGTTTCACCTCATTTGTTTTGCTTTATTAAAGACACAATACAAAAGATCAGTGTCAGATCAGACCATTACACTGTAAAAAAAAAGTTGACACTTTAAATTTGTAAGGCAACTTGCAGCATGCAGATTTTTGAGTAGACTATTTAAATCAAGTCAAGTGCGATAGCTGGGTTAAAAGTTGAGTCAATTAAAAAAAGCTGTGCAGCAAGTCACCTTACAGTTTTAAGTCAATTTTCATTCATCCATTCATTTTCTTTTTGGCTTAGTCCCTTTATTAATCACGGGTTGCCACAGCGGAATGAACCGCCAACTCATCCAGCATATGTTTTACGTAGCGGATGCCCTTCTAGCTGCAACTCAACACTAGGAAATATCTATACACTCTCATTCAAACACATTTACTACGGCCAATTTAACTTATTCAATTCACCTATAGCATAACTTTAATTGAATATTTTAATTTAATTACAGTTTTTTGAATATAAATATTAACTTTTAGCACAAAATAATAATTTATTGAAACAGCATAAGTCTATTAACTACTAAATGCTCATGGTAATAAGCCAGCTGTAAATGCTGTGAATTTAATTTAATTTAATTTAATTTAATTTAATTTAATTTAATTTAATTTAATTTAATTTAATTTAATTTAATTTAATTTAATTTTACTTCATGCCAATGATTCTATTTAAATATTAAATAATCAATGTATTAAATGGTAACATTAAACTCTATTTTGGAGGTCACCACAGCGGAATGAACTGCCAACTATTCCAGCATATGTTTTACGCAGCGGATGCCCCTACACACTCATTCACACACATACACTAGGGCCAATTTAGTTCATTTAATTCATCTATAGCACATGTTTTTGGACTGTGGGGGAAACTGGAGCACCCAGAGGAAACCCACACCAACATGGAGAGAACATGCAAACTCCACACAGAAACACCAACTGGCCCAGTCGGGGCTCAAACCAGCGACCTACTTGCTGTGAGACGATTGTATTTTTAAGCAATATATTGTAAAAGAAATATATATATATAGTATAATTGAATTGTTCATTAAGAGGTATCTCTTTCCGTGTGTGGGGAACAAATGAGCAGTGGCTTTTTGACTGCTATCAGGTGGCTTTGCAAATATTCAGATGAGCTTAGAGTTTATCTTCGATTACCTGCTTGGTAATCTGATTTATCTAGCTGGAATATTCTTCCTACATTAATCAGCGCACGTGAGTTTTTCACCTGGACAGTATTGATAGGAGGAGGAGTAGGTGTTCTCTTGACAGGTAACTCTGCATATGCATTAGTATAAGAAGGAAAAACGATTATTATGATGATGAGAATAAAAGCAGGAGATAAATGATAAGTAAAGGAGAGAATATTTAAGATTTAGTAAATATATTTTAGATGTTTTGTGTCAAAGTAATTAGTGGTTTATTTAGAATCGGTTTGCTCACAAGTAAAGTCAACTAATCACTTTAAAAGCAATGGGTTTACTCACTTTTTAAAGTAAAGTCAACTAATCGCTTTAAAAGCAACAGGTTTACTCACTTTTTAAAGTAAAGTCAACTAATCGCTTTAAAAGCAACTGGTGTACTCACTTTTTAAGTAAAGTCAACTAATCGCTTTAAAAGCAAAAGGTTTACTCACTTTTTTAAAGTAAAGTCAACTAATCGGTTTAAAAGCAACAGGTTTACTCACTTTTTTAAGTAAAGTCAACTAACCACTTTGAAAGCAACAGGTTTACTCACTTTTTAAAGTAAAGTCAACTAATCGCTTTAAAAGCAACAGGTTTACTCGCTTTTTTTAAGTAAAGTCAACTAATCGCTTTAAAAGCAACAGGTTTACTCACTTTTTTAAGTAAAGTCAACTAATCGGTTTAAAAGCAACAGGTTTACTCACTTTTTTAAAGTAAAGTCAACTAATCGCTTTAAAAGCAACAGGGTTACTCGTTTTTTTTAAGTAAAGTCAACTAATCGCTTTAAAAGCAACAGGTTTACTCACTTTTTAAATAAAGTCAACTAATCGCTTTAAAAGCAACAGGTTTACTCACTTTTTAAAGTAAACTCAACTAATCGCTTTGAAAGCAACAGGTTTACTCACTTTTTTAAGTAAAGTCAACTAATCACTTCAAAAGCAACAGGTTTACTCACTTTCTTAAGTAAAGTCAACTAACCACTTTGAAAGCAACAGGTTTACTCACTTTTTTAAGTAGTCAACTATTTGCTTTAAAAGCAACAGGTTTACTCACTTTCCTAAGTAAAGTCAACTAACCACTTTGAAAGCAACAGGTTTACTCACTTTCTTAAGTCAACTAATCGCTTTAAAAGCAACAGGTTTACTCACTTTTGTAAGTAAAGTCAACTAATCGCTTTAAAAGCAACAGGGTTACTCGTTTTTTTTAAGTAAAGTCAACTAATCGCTTTAAAAGCAACAGGGTTACTCGTTTTTTTAAGTAAAGTCAACTAATCGCTTTAAAAGCAACAGATTTACTTACTTTCTTTAGTAAAGTCAACTAATCGCTTTAAAAGCAATGCAAACGTGAATAAATGTGTAAAAATACATACATGTCATTTTAACGTGATCAATTAATTTTTCGTTATTTTTTTTCTTCATCTGAACACGTTTAACTTTGCAACTTTGCAATATTTAAACTTCTCCTTGAAATTTATAACACATGTGTCTGTGTGTGCTGCTTTTCGCTGTATTTCTTAAAAATAATAATAATAATAATAAAAATAATAATCATTTTGAATGTTGTTCTCTATCAATGATGGAACTTGTAGGCATATAGACTTCACGCCTCATTTCTGTCGTCTGTTACTAAGGTAAGCGGGCAGTATGTACGCGAGCGATACACTGATTTAAACATGTCTTATGATAATACTATGTAGGCACATTTATACATACAAAAAAACGTGTAAATGTAATGAAGAGCTTGTTATTTACAATCTTCAAAAAGCCTATGGGAAAACACTATAAGGATTTTATAGAGGGAACCAGTTTTATGCTAGCAGCCGATTAGCCTACAAGTTGATAGTTTCTCCACTCTATTTGGGGAATTTTTGTGTTTTTCGGGGGAGGAGGAATCATTACCTACCCAAACCACTACACTGACCCTAACCTTACCAAATGCTTAAACCTGTCCAGACTAAAAAACAACATAAGATCAACTTTAACAAATGACTTCATCTCGTTACACCTAAAATATGTTTTTTCAACTTTCAACTGTAATAATTTAAAGGTGTTTTGCAACAAAACATGACTGCCTAGCAATTCATCTTTTCTGACGTAAGAATAAAGTAGTCGCCCAGACATACAGTAACGTGATCTAATCACAACAGAAACACTGTTCAGTATAATATATTAGAAACATCGCAAATCACTGCTCCCAATGTTTTCAGAACAGAATTGCGCTGCCGTGTTGAAAGGTGTGTGGTTGTGGTATGGAAAGGTCAGGGCATCTCTTTAAGAGCGTAACCCTCTGAACAAACAATCTCAGCACCACACCTAACAGAGCAGGTTTCACTACAAACGCTGATCAAAAAAAAAGAGGCAATTGAACAAAATGAAATGAAACGGAAGGAATTCCTCTGAGCTCCGACCTGAGAATCTGGGAGAGGCCGACTAACAGCCCAGGAGACTTTCTGGGTTCGTGCCGCACAAGCCGATATGCGTCTTTACATTGTGTTCAACATCCCCCTTGACTACTATTACTCACAACATACAATGAGTACATCCTTAGCGATGCTGCTGTGTTTGTGGGTGTGTTGTCAGGGAGTGCAGGGATCTTGGGCAACACGGAAAGCCCTTTATTTGGCTTGGCTGAAAAGGAAGCAAGCAATTAGATGAAAAAGATCCAGAAGTGTTGCGTTGGTCACCCGGGTCTACCTCGGTGTCACTGTCCCTGCGTCTCATTGTTCTCAGATCTCAGTTTGACCTTTTACCTACTCGGGCTGTAAAACTCATATCCTCGTTGAGTGATTGCGCGTTTGTTTAAATGCACGTATGTGTTTTGGATGTCGTCACTGAGATCCACACACAGCAGGTCTGCAATGCGTCATATCCAACGCCAAGGTATTTCCACAATGATAGCCGTTTATTTGGAATAGTTTGCTCATCCGGTAGGATCATGGCTCTGCAGGCTAGTTTATTGTGTCAGGGGTATTCCAGCTTGTGAGTCAGAATTTGCATATTCTGGCATAATTTGAGATGTGAGATATGGGAAGTGAGGCAGATTGTAGCATGGATATCCAAAGTTCAAAAAATGTGTTCCTTTCGGACCGGAATTATGTTCCAAGTTTCAGAAAAAATATTTATTTTTCTTGTTCTTAAGGCTTCTATAACTAGACAATAAATAAATAAATAAAATAAAATAATACAAATTGTTAATTTTTACAACAATTTCAAAGCAACAGGTTTACTCACTTTTTTAGGTAAAGTCAGCTAATCGCTTTATAAGCAATGGGTTTACTTAATTTTTTAAGTCAAGTAATCGCTTTAAAAGCAACGGGTCTACTCGATTTTTTAAGTAAAGTCAATTAATCGCTTTAAAAGCAACGGATCTACTCACTTTTTAAAGTAAAGTCAACTAATCGCTTTAAAAGCAACAGGTTTACTCACTTTTTAAAGTAAAGTCAACTAATCGCTTTAAAATCAATGGGTATACTCACTTTTTAAAGTCAACTAATCGCTTTAAAATCAATGGGTATACTCACTTTTTTAAGTCAACTAATTGCATTAAAAGCAACGGGTTTACTACATTTTTTAATTAAAGTCAACTAATTGCTTTAAACGCAACTGGTTTACTCACTTTTTAAGTAAAGTCAACTAATCACTTTAAAAGCAACGGGTCTACTAGATTTTTTAAGTAAAGTCAATTAACTGCTTTAAAAGCAACAGATTTACTCGATTTTTTAAAGTTAAGCCAAGTAATCGCTTTAAAAGCAACAGGTTTACTCACTTTTTAAAGTAAAGTCAACTAATCGCTTTAAAAGCAACAGGTTTACTCACTTTTTTAAGTCAACTAATCGCTTTAAAACCAACAGGTTTGCTCGATTTTTTAAAAAGTAAAGTCAACTAATCGCTTTAAAAGCAACAGGTTTACCCACTTTTTAAAGTAAAGTCAACTAATCGCTTTAAAAGCAACAGGTTTACCCACTTTTTAAAGTAAAGTCAACTAATCGCTTTAAAAGCAACAGGTTTACCCACTTTTTAAAGTAAAGTCAACTAATCGCTTTAAAAGCAACAGGTTTACTCACTTTTTGAAGTAAAGTCAACTAATCACTTTAAAAGCAACAGGTTTACTCACTTTTTGAAGTAAAGTCAACTAATCACTTTAAAAGCAACAGGTTTACTCACTTTTAAAGTAAAATCAACTAATCGCTTTAAAAGCAACAGGTTTACCCACTTTTTAAAGTAAAGTCAACTAATCGCTTTAAAAGCAACAGGTTTACTCACTTTTTAAAGTAAAGTCAACTAATCGCTTTAAAAGCAACAGGTTTACTCACTTTTTAAAGTAAAGTCAACTAATCGCTTTAAAAGCAACAGGTTTGCTCACTTTTTGAAGTAAAGTCAACTAATCACTTTAAAAGCAATGGATTTACTCACTTTTTAAGTAAAGTCAACTAATGGCTTTAAAAGCAATGGGTTTACTCAATTTTTAAAGTAAAGTCAACTAATCGCTTTAAAAGCAACAGGTTATCGGCACCAATGGCCTTGTTGTTAGTGTGTCGATGCATACCGCTGGGGTGTTCGCGGCGACCTGGGTTCGATTCCTGGCTTGAGGTCCTTTGCCAACTCTTCCCTGTCTCTGCTTCCCATGCTTTTCGGACTCTAAATCTTCACTGTCCTATCACAATAAAGGTCAAAAAAGGAAAGAAAAAAAACCCCTAAAAGCAATGGGTTTACTCGATTTTTCAAGTAAAGTCAATTAATCGCTTTAAAAGCAACGGGTCTACTTGATTTTTTAAAGTAAAGTCAACTAATCGCTTTAAAAGCAACAGGTTTACTCACTTTTTAAGTAAAGTCAACTAATCGCTTTAAAAGCAACAGGTTTACTCACTTTTTAAGTAAAGTCAACTAATCGCTTTAAAAGCAACAGGTTTACTCACTTTTTAAGTAAAGTCAACTAATCGCTTTAAAAGCAACAGGTTTACTCACTTTTTAAGTAAAGTCAACTAATCGCTTTAAAAGCAACAGGTTTACTCACTTTTTAAGTAAAGTCAACTAATCGCTTTAAAAGCAACAGGTTATCGGCACCAATGGCCTTGTTATTAGTGTGTCGATGTATGGCGCTGGGGTGTTCGCGGCGACCTGGGTTCAATTCCTGGCTTGAGGTCCTTTGCCAACTCTTCCCTGTCTCTGCTCTCCTGTCTCTAAATCTTCACTGTCCTATCACAATAAAGGTCAAAAAAAAGGAAAGAAAAAAAAACCCTAAAAGCAATAGGTTTACTCGATTTTTAAAGTAAAGTCAACTAATCACTTTAATAGCAACGGTTTTAAAAGTTGCATTTAAAAGTTAAACGTACAAATGTAATTTCGTTAGTTAACAAATGTTCTGACTTATTACCTGCCTATTATTTAGATATTATTAGTAGTACATAAAGTATGATCTTATTCTACCTCCCTAATCCTACTTAAAACATAAACCCAACTACAACCTTAATAACTATTAATAGGCATCAAATAAGTAATTTATTGAACTAAAAGTCTTAGCTAACAGTTTGTTAATAGCCTTGAAATAAACTGACTACTTAGCACTTAGGGAACCTACTAATCTGACATGCTAAATTAAAATAAGTTGTTATCTTAAGTATGTTTCATCATGGCTTACGTATCCAAATACTCTCTGGCTGCATGTGCGTGTGTGCAAACACTGTTCGACCTAGTCATCCCTGCAATATCCATATCTCTGTGTTTTCCATAAGAGGGGGTTTAAGGAAGAGCGAATCAGTGCGACAGAATGGACGAGGTAAATGAGCAGGAAGAGAGAGAAGATGTGGGTGGACGTAGGCACAGAAAATCTCCGATAAATGCAGCACATCTCTCTATCTCTCTTCCCCTCTCCGTCTCCAGCATTCAGTGGTGTTGTGTGGTGTAATTCTCAGGCCGGGGCTCAGCAGATGAAGGTTTGTGCTGTGCTGAGGGTAAGCGTGGGTTCAGCACTGGGCTATTCTGATCCTAGATAAGCGTTTCAGCAAAACGGCTCCCGCAGGCTAATTCCCTTTTCCTTTTTCTATACAGAGCTGCCGTGTGGAAAGCCGGATGCACTGCTAAAGTCTGAATTATTAGACCCCCTGTATATTTTTTGTCCCCAATTTCTGTTTAACTGAAAGATTTTTAAACACATTTCTGAACATACAGTAGTTTTAATAACTAATTTCTAATAACTGATTTCTTTAATCTTTGCCATGATTTAGATGTTTTTTCAAGATACTAGTATTCAGCTTAAAGTGCTTTTTAAAGGCTTAATTAAAGCTGCAAGCAGCAATAAAGGGACCTCGCACCCAGGCTCACCACTGCCCGGTGGCCTTAGGATGACAGAGAACAGCAGACAATAATAGTTTAGGCTAATATATCTTAAAAAACCTCAAGAAATCACAGATTTATGCCAAACGTTTTTCTGTCAGCAGGTGGCGCTATGACTGTGACTCAATATTGGCATGTAGATGTCTTCAGGAGAGGAATCTCATCGAACCTGTGGAATTTCGGGCAGATCAGACATTGTTTGGCTGAGTTATAATTACTTCCTCCTCCATGATGAAGCACTGAACTTTGTCAGTCCGCCACGGACACGCCCTTTGACAAAACCTCTAGATCAGGGGTCACCAATCTCCGTCCTGGAGGGCCGGTGTCCCTGCAGGGTTTAGCTCCAACTTGCCTCAACACACCTGGCTGGGTATTTCAAGTATACCTAGTAAGACCTTGATTAGCTCATTCAGGTGTGTTTGATTAGGGTTGGAGCTAAAATCTGCTGGACACCGGACCCTCCAGGAACAAGTTTGGTGACCCCTGCTCTAGATCTTCACAATTTTACATCATGACAGCCTAAAATAATGGAACATGGATTCGATGTGATAAAATTTGTAGGAGGAGTTTGTTACAGTGTAAGACATATAATTTCCTGTTGCCAGCAGGTGGCGCTGTTACTGGATATTGTCATGTAAACGTGTTCAGGTCAGGACTCATATCAAACGTGAACTTTGAGGCAGATCAGACAATGCATGTCTGAGTTATAACAACTTCCTGTTTCGTCGCGAATCGTAAAAATTTGTGATGCCGCCACGGACACGCCCTTCAACGGAAACTCTAGATCTTTGCAATTTAACATCGCCAAGGCCTTTAGATGACAATACCCAACTCAGGTGTTAAAATACAACACCTGGAAATTACAAAAACTTGCACTTTTTCAGCACAGGAAGTTTAAAATATCGGACTTCCTGTTGGGTTTGAGATTTCTCCCCAAGAGATTTTTTTGTAGGTTTTGGCATGTTTGACATGTGTGCCAATTTTCGTATGTGTGTGTGAAACGTAGCTCGGGCGCCAGTCCATCAAATGTGCATAGGTGGCGCTGTCAAGTTCTTTTTCCACACCTACTTCCTATAACAAACTATAACAACATATTCTGGGGTGTGTGCAAAGTTTTGTGAGTTTTCAGGCATGTTTAGACCCTCAAAATCAAGAAGAAGAAGAAGAAGAAGAAGAAGAAGAAGAAGAAGAAAAACAGCAATTCCAAGAGGGCCTACGCGCTGTTCTGGTGCTCGGTCTCTAACTAGGTTAATTAGGCAAGTTGGCGTAATTAGTCAAGTCATTGTATAACGATGGTTGTTCTGTAGACAGGTGGTCCTCACCACCGGTCCGTGCAACAATTGGTAACGGGCCGCACAAGAAATCATTAATTATTTCCGTTTTATTTATCTATCTTTTTCTTATTTTCGATCTTCTGAACGATCTTTTATCTTGAAAAATGAGCGTATTCTTTCGCTTATATCTCGGGCATTTGAGCGCCTAAATTTAACCCACAAGCAGCAAAATGAGTAAGAAACAGACGTCTTTGGAAAGTTTCTTTGCGAAGGGGAAAAGGCCCAGTGTAGGACCCGCGAACTGCCAAGGAATGGATCAGCAACCCATTTATCAACAAATCAGGTGAATCCACCATGTCTGTGCAAGAACATCAATTGCGATCTCCAGGACTTTTAGGGGCCATTCGGATATCGACACTTGAATGTTTCAAAGCAAGTGTATCTGTCTGCGTACTGCAAGACAAGATCGTAACATGAGGGGGCGTAACTTGTAGTAAGCTAAAGAGGCGTAATTTGCAGTTATCAAGATCCGAGATGTCACAACGAGATCTTGTTGGCAAGATGGCGGAAATACTTATCAATTTTCCAACGCAGGCTCATTCTAAAAACATACCTCTATATACATTTTTGCAGACCACAGAATACATCCTAGGAGGTACAGTTTTTTACAGTTTTTGTTTTCTCTCGCAAGTGCTATTTGCCCCTGCTGTTCACCAGAGGCCGCTGTTGACTGGCTGACTGACTGACTGACTGACTGACTGACTGACTGACTGACTGACTGACTGACTGACTGACCGACCAATCGACTGACCCACCCACCCACCCACTTACCTAAACCCAACCAACAATTTTCAAAAGCAATCCAGAAAAAGAAAATCCCTCATCTGATTTTTACCAAGTTTTTTTTATTTTACCACATTCTCACCTTGTTATTTACTTGTTTTTTTTTATTCTGTTTTTGTCTTGCCTGCTTTCTGGAACCATTCTTTACCAGACTCAAACCCCATCGTCGTGGTCAACTCCTCTTTGAGTCTCAAGTCCGCCGATGTACATGGCGAGCTAACAGGACAAACTGGTTACAGCGGGAAAGCTGTTCATACGGAGGTAAGCGGTCAGCCAAGGAATGGCGTCATAACGCCCCATAGCGTTTGTTTAAAAATTTTAATTCAGCCATACGTACCTCTGGCTACATAATTTGCGGTCTCCAATAAATGTATATTCGGCTACTTTTCAGAATGAGCCTGTGTTGTAATTTTCACCAAATGTTTTCATTATTTTTTTTACAAATTTATCCACAACCAATTAATTATATATATTATTATGTTCATTTATTTAGCAACTCCACCATGCAACTCCACCTGCTGACTTCTTCATTCATTTTGTAATGACAGTTAAACTACTTGGCGCAGCCCCCTGTGGATGCAAATAACAGTAGTTACAACAACGAGTGTGTCAAGGCCTCCGCAACTCGCGGCTGTACGTTGATAACTGTGATTATTGAATTTAGAGTTGGGTTAGGTGTAGATGTTAATAATTGTAACGGTTGGGTTTAGGGTTGGGGTAGGTGTAGATGTTAATAACAGTGATGGTTGGGTTTAGGGTTGGGGTAGGTGTAGGTGTAGACATTCATAAATGTGATTGTTGGGTTTAGGGTTGGGGTAGGTGTAGATGTTGATAACTGATGGTTGGGTTTAGGGTTGGGGTAGGTGTAGATGTTAATAACTGTTATGGTTGGGTTTAGGGTTGGGGTAGGTGTAGACGTTAATAAATGTGATAGATGGGTTTAGGGTTGGGGTAGGTGTAGATGTTGATAACTGATGGTCGGGTTTAGGGTTGGGGTAGGTGTAGATGTTGATAACTGTGATGGTTGGGTTTAGGGTTGGGGTAGGTGTAGATGTTGATAACTGATGGTTGGGTTTAGGGTTGGGGTAGGTGTAGATGTTGATAACTGTGATGGTTGGGTTTAGGGTTGGGGTAGGTGTAGATGTTGATAACTGATGGTTGGGTTTAGGGTTGGGGTAGGTGTAGATGTTGATAACTGTGATGGTTGGGTTTAGGGTTGGGGTAGGTGTAGACGTTAATAAATGTGATGGATGGGTTTAGGGTTTGGGTAGGTGTAGATGTTGATAACTGATGGTTGGGTTTAGGGTTGGGGTAGGTGTAGATGTTAATAACTGTTATGGTTGGGTTTAGGGTTGGGGTAGGTGTAGACGTTAATAAATGTGATAGATGGGTTTAGGGTTGGGGTAGGTGTAGATGTTGATAACTGATGGTCGGGTTTAGGGTTGGGGTAGGTGTAGATGTTGATAACTGTGATGGTTGGGTTTAGGGTTGGGGTAGGTGTAGATGTTGATAACTGATGGTTGGGTTTAGGGTTGGGGTAGGTGTAGATGTTGATAACTGTGATGGTTGGGTTTAGGGTTGGGGTAGGTGTAGACGTTAATAAATGTGATGGATGGGTTTAGGGTTTGGGTAGGTGTAGATGTTGATAGCTGATTATTGGGTTTAGGGTTGGGGTAGGTGTAGATGTTAATAACGATGGCTGGGCTTAGGGTTGGGGTAGGTGTAGACATTAACAACTGGTCATCTCCTGCGTAAAAACATATGCTGGATAAGTTGGCGGTTCATTCCACTGTGGCGACCCCTGACAAATCTGGGACTAAGAAATGAATGAATGAATTATTAAACTAATAAATTAATGTTCACTTTTTTCCAAACTTTTCATGGTTACAAATTGTTGGAAGTAAGATCAAGGTCTCATAATGCAATTAAAAAGCATTAAAAATGGATCACACACACACACACACACGCACGCACGCACGCACGCACGCACGCAAACACACACACACACACACACACACACACACACACACACACACACACACACACACACACACACACAAACATGAATGACAATATACAAAAAAATGCTAAATTCTGGAGATTTTTTACAGTCCAGTGAGTAGATCTTAATGTTACTCGTGTAGACTCTAAATAACTCTTTGCTTTGTATCTTTGTGATATTTATGTGATGTTTTTGGAAACAATGAGAGTGTCATGAAGGGCGTAACACACTCCAGCCTCCGTCTCATCATTCATCTTCGAGGCAATGAGCTGTGGGAAATTCTTAGTCCTGCTTGATTGAAACCAACACCCTTAGTTTCGCGTTTATCAGTACAACATTACATGTTAAGACATGACTTTGGAGATGATCCGAGAATTACTTTGAAATTAATTATAATCTGTGAGCTTCATAAGCGCATCAAGACCGTATTCAACACAACTGGACGTCTCTAGCTGATAGAAAACAGCTGATCTCTAAACAGTGGCGGACAAATACAGAAATCAAGCACTTGAGTAAATTTACAGATATTATAAAAACTATAAAAATAATAATACTCCAGTTAAAGTGTGCATTTTCATTTTTATCTTTCAAGAGACATTTTACAATAGATTTACTTCACAAACAACTGACAGTTACTGTATGAGCTAAATATGGTAATTAAAAACATTAATCTTGGCATTAATAAAAGTACTCATTATTCATTTTTGGAGCATAATCATGGACATAGTCATGGACTCTAAGGCTGAGGGACCTCACAATTTTGAATCAGTTTGTAAATTTAGTGAATTGTTGACTGGAAACTTGTTCTGAACGAATCATTTGAATCAGTGAGACAACTAGAAGTTCACACAAACAGCATCAATTGAATCAGTAAGTTTTAATGTAAACTTGATCGAACTGATTCAATTGAGGTAGTGAGTATTAATTGAAAACTTACTCAGACTGATTCAATTGAAAAAGCGAGTATTAACTGCAAACTTACTCAGACTGATTCAATTGAGGTAGTGAGTATTAATTGAAAACTTATTCAGACTGAATCAGCTGAATAAGCGAGTATTAACTGTAAACTTACTCAGACTGATTCAATTGAATACGTGAGAATTAACTGCAAACTTACTCAGACTGATTCAATTGAATACGTGAGTATTAGCTGCAAACTTACTCAGACTGATTAAATTGAATAAGTGAGTATTAACTGCAAACTTACTCAGACTGAATCAACTGAATAATTAAGTATTAACTGCAAACTTACTCAGACTGATTAAATTGAATAAGTGAGTATTAACTGCAAACTTACTCAGACTGATTAAATTGAATAAGTGAGTATTAACTGCAAACTTACTCAGACTGATTAAATTGAATAAGTGAGTATTAACTGCAAACTTACTCAGACCGAATCAACTGAATAAGTGAGTATTAACTGCAAACTTACTCAGACCGAATCAACTGAATAAGTGAGTATTAACTGCAAACTTACTCTGACTGATTCAAATGAATCAGCAAGTATCTACTACAAACTTGCTTTAACTGAATCAATTCATTCAGTGTGTCTAAACTGCAAGCTTTCTCTGACTGATTCAACTGAATCAGTGAGTCTTAACTGTAAACTTGCTCTGACTGAATCAATTGAATCAGTGAGTCTTAATTGCAAACTTGTTCTGATTGATTTAATTGAATCAGTAAGTCTTAAATGCAAACGTGCTCTGACAGATTCAATTGAATCTTTGAGTCTTAACTGCAGATTTGCTCTGTCTGAATTAATTGAATCAGTGAGTATTAACTGCAAATTTTCTCTGACTGAATCAAATAAATAGGTGAGTATTTTTGGATGCAAGTACATTGTATTTCAGGCCACCTAATATAAATTGGGACCCTATTATCAATTATTTACTATATAATACCATGGTAGTATGACTCCAGATTTAAATGAAAAAAGGAGTACAATATTATAATTAGAGCAGTTTTTTCCACTCAGAACCGCAAATGCAACAGCTGCTTATTGAAATTCTCCCAGTAATTTACTAAAAATAAGCATGCTCCGGGATATGAGAGCCTCATTGCAGCCAATCGCCATCCAGGAATCAAGGCTTATGGTTTGAATCAAACTGGCCCGAGCGAGACGGGGGACATATTTTGCATTCTAATTGAAATGAAATGGAAGGATTAGTGGTCGCACATAATGGAAACTCAAGTTGATGGTTCAAATTATGGTTTGGCTTGACATCATGGCATTTTTTGCCACAGAATGTCCATGACACTCATTGCTACGTGCATGGCTTAAGTGGAAGGATTTACTTTATGCTTCGGATTGGATTATAGCTTTAGATGACAATAATTCAGAGGAATGTCCAATTATGCAGTTTTCATGATAAACATTTGAAGCAGCAAGTGCTCTAATGCATGTATGAGTCACTGCTAGTGTCTTAATCAACACCTATATTACCATTGTTTCACATTAGTTATCATAGGTGAATCAGTATACATTTGAATATTTCCCAAAAGATGTTTAACAGAGCAAGGAATTTTTCACAGTATTTGCTATAATATTTTTTCTTCTGGAGAAAGTCTGATTTGTTTTATTTCGGCTAGATAAAAAGCAGTTTTTATTATTTTTAAAACCATTTTATGGTCAAAATTATTAGCCCCCTTAAGCTATATATTTTCGATTGTCTACAGAACAAACCATGTTACACTGATTTGCCTAATTACCCCTAATTTACCTAGTTAAGCCTTTAAATGTCACTTTAAGCTGAATACTAGTATCCTAGTACTAGTATCCTAATACTAGTACTACTATGAAAAATATCTAGTAAAATAATATATGCTGTCATCATTGCAAAGATAAAATAAATCAGTTATTAGAAATGAGTTATTAAAACGATTATGTTTATAAATGTGTTGAAAAGAAATCTTTCTGTTGAACAGAAATTATGGAAAAAATATACAGGGGGCTAATAATTCTGACTTCAACTGTATTAGATATTGCTCATACTTGTTTTGATTCCCTATTGCCTTCAGAACTGCTTTATTTATGCCACATATTTAACAAAATTCTGGAAACATTCCTCGGATATTTTGATTCATACTTGAATCTCTCATTCCAGCACATCCCAAAAGTGCTCTACTGGTATGAAATCTGCTGAATGCGGAGGCCATTGAGTTTGAGTATGGACAACTCAGTCAGTCATTGCATTTACAAGAACACCAATACTTCCATTTGAATAACCAATATACACTACCTGGCAAAAGTCTTGTCGCCTATCCAAGTTTTAGGAACAACAAATAATAACTTGACTTCTAGTTGATCATTTGGTATCAGAAGTAGCTTATATGAAGATCTAGATTACACCTATTTGACCAAAATAAAACATGATCATGCTTTGATTTTTAATGATTTAATTAGGACAGTAAGATCTGACTTTGCTTAGACAAAAGTCTTGACGCTTAACAGAAATAATGTCCTGTATAGAATATAAAGTCATGCTGCAGTGGAAACAGAATGAATATTGTGTCTGACTCGTATGAGCTTGGAGAACTGCATCCATACATTTCCACACATACATTCACTTGTTAATAAAGTCATCTGGAATGGCAATGAAAGCGTTCTTGCAGGACTCCCAGAGTTCATCAAGATTCTTTTGATTCAACTTCTCTTTCATCTTACCCCAGACATGCTCAATAATGTTCATGTCTGGTGACTGGGCTGGCCAATCCTGGAGCACCTTGACCTTCTTTGCTTTCAGGAACTTTGATGTGGAGGCTGAAGTATGAGAAGGAGCGCTATCCTGCTGAAGAATTTGCCCTCTCCTGTGGTTTGTAATGTAATGGGCAGCCCAAATGTCTTGATACCTTGTAACCCCAAACCATGATTTTTCCTTCACAAAACTTGACTTTTTCTATGAGAATCTTGGGTCCATGCGGGTTCCAGTAGGTGATTTGTGATGATTGGGATGCAGTTCAACAGATGATTCAGCAGAAAAATCTCCCTTCTGACACTTTTCCAAATGATCAACTAGAAGTCAAGTTATTATTTGGTGCTCTTACAACTGGGATCAATGACAAGACTTTTGTCAGGCAGTGTACATGCAGAAGAAAAGTGTTGCAAGCATATTTTTAGTGTCTGAAAACAGAGAACATTCATATAAAAGTCAAAGTGACTATAAATCATCAACAAAAAGAAGTTATGTGGCAAGAAATAGCAGAGAAATTGGGACTCAGTCATTTATTTTAAGTCGTATTATAGATATGATGTGTTTCAGGTTTAGTACTAAAACATCTTAATTTGCTGCTGTATGTTGGTTAGTGGATGAGGTTAATGACAAATGGAGGACATTACAATACAAATGTAATAGAGAAGATGAGGTTGAGTGTTGTAGTGGTTGCAGTTTAGTTGTGTTCATTGCCACGCTCACATGGAAGTATGAATTTGGATAGTTCACCCACACTGTAAAAAGTGTTTGTGCTGCCCTAAAATTTTAAGTTTGCTTCACTTAAATAGTGCAGTTGTCTTAACTCAGGTTTAAGTTGACAGGACTTGACAATACTTGAATTTTGTCAGCCCAAACTTTAAAAAAAAGACCTAAAAACGAGTAGGTAAACACACTTGTATTTTGTTAAATATTTAAACTGATGCCAAATTTTGTCCCAAGAATGGTTACTCGCTGACGCTAAGCAGTGCTGAGCCTGGTCAGTACCTGAATGGGAGACCAGATGGGCAAACTAGGTTGCTGTTGGAAGTGGTGTAAGTGAGACCAGCAGGGGGCACTCAACTTGCGGTCTGTGTGAGTCCTAATGCCCCAGTATAGTGAAGGAGACACTATTTTGTCAGTGAGCACCGTCTTTCGGATGAGAAGTTAAACTGAGGTCCTGACTCTCTGTGGTCATTAAAAAATCCCATGGCGCTTCTCGTAAAAGAGTAGGGGTGTAACCCTGGTGTCCTGGCCTCCATCAGCCCTTAACCATCGTGGCCTCCCAATCATCCCCATCCACCGAATTGACTCTATCACTGTACTCCACCAATAGCTAGTGTGTGGTGTGCGCACTGGCGCTGTTGTCCTGTGGCTGCTGTCGCATCATCCAAGTGGATGCTGCACACTGGTGCTGGTGTGGAGAGACCAACATCATGTTTGTGAAGCACTTTGGGTGTATGGCCATACACAATAAATGCGCTATATAAATACATGACATTACACAATCAAATTCTAAACCTGTAGAAACACATTCATCGTCTGTCACCATCCAAAAGTAAACAAATATAAATTTAAGGAGTACAATAAATTAAAAAAATTTAATAAATTAATTAATTAAACAATGCATACAAATACAATTTTAAGTAAATTTATTTCATTAAAAAGGTATTTGTTTTCATTTGCACATATTTGCCCTATTTAAAAGCTCAGATGTTTAAAGTGGTTAAGTTAACTAAAATATATGAGTTCAGCTGATTCTTTAAGTCTAATAAGTTCAGCCAAATAAAACTTTGATATGTAAATAACGTCAACATGTTTAATCCAGATAGGTTAACTTAACTCAAAATATTAGGTTGTGATAACTAATTGGTGCAATAATTTTTTTACAGTGCAATAAATGAAACATTTCTCACCATTTACGCACACTCAAGTGGTTCTAAACTTTTATGAATTATTTCTTGTGTTGACACAAACACAAAATGAGAAAATCTGCAGAAGGGTGAAAAAAATCAGTACATACAGTTGAGGTCAAAATTATAAAAATATTTCCCAAATAATGTTAAACAGAGCAAGGATTTTTCCACAGTATTTCCTATAATATTTTTTCTTATTTATTTTATTTCGGGTAGAATAAAAGTAGCTTCTAACTTTTTTTAAGCCATTTTAAGGTTTTTGCTGAATGTGGAGGAAACTGATTTGAGTATGTAGAAACTTTGATATATAAATAGGTTAACTTAACTCAAAATATTAAGTTGTGATAACTAATTGGCGCAATATTTTTTTACAGTGCAATAAATGAAACCTTTCTCAACATTTACACACACTCAAGTGGTTCTAAACCTTTATGAAATATTCCTGTGTTGAACACAAAAAAAAAGATATTCTGAAGAATGTTGGAAAAAAGCAGCCACTGACATCCATAGTAGGAACAAAAAATAATATGCATTTCAACATTTGATTGTTTTGTCCAGCAAAATTCACGCAAGCACTGTAGTATGTACCTGTAGTATACTTGTTCCTGCTGCTTTCTGTCACGATCACCAGCGATCATAACTCCCAGATTGCTGGATCTCACACACAAACACACATGGACTACAATTCCGCCATTAATGGACTACATATTCAGTCATGCCACACACATACTCACACCTGCTCCAAGTATCTACTGATTACACTTGCACCACCTGAGGATCGTCGAGGACTGATTACAAACACCATTTAAGCAGCGCACACACTCATTCACATTGCCGAGTCTTGTTTTCTGTAAAGTGACATTACAACGCGTTTCCCTTAGTCTTGTTCCGCCATGTTCTTGATCTTTGCCTGGTTTCCCTTTCTCCTTGTCTGCCGCCTGCCTTCCGACCTCTAGCCTGTGTTTGACTACGATTCTGGACTGTCTTTATACATCTGTTTGCACCTGTGTTGACCATAGCTTGCCTGACTATGATTAAAGCTGCAAGTGGATCCTAAACTTCAGTTGTCTGTGTCACTCCCCATGTAACACTTGCAGTATAATGAAAAACATGATGTCTGCAAAACTGTTGCTAACAATTTATTTGTGTTAAATTTAAACAAACAAATTAAATTTAATAAAGTTCAACTTAATTTGTTTGTTTAAATTCAGCCCAAATAAATTGTTTACAACCCCTTAACGTAAAAAAATGTAGTAAAATCAAGGAATCATCTTTGAATAATTTTTTTTTCGACCCAGGCTCATTCTGAGAACGTAGTCCCAGGGATGTTTCTGGAGACCGCCAAATACGTAGCCGGGGGTACGTACGGCTGCATTTCATTTTTTTAAGCGAACGCTGCAGGGCGGTGTGACGCCGTTACCTTCGCCGCTTGCCGGCCGGCCAGCCGGCCGCTCGCCTCCGTGAGGAGGGCTTTCCCGCTGCAACCAGTTTGTCCGGTTAGCTCTTCGTGTACTCTGGCGGACTCGAGGCGCAGAGAAGGGCTGACCACGACGACGACCGGGTTCGAGTCCGGGGAAGAGCGGTTCCAGAAATCAGGTAAGAAAACAAAAACAAAATCCAAAAAATGAAGCGAACAAGTTCGTCACAGGGTGAGAATGTGGTCAAAATCCGAAAACGTGGTAAAAATCAGACGAGGGCTTTTCTTTTTCTGGACGGCTTTTGTGAATCGTCGTTGGTTGGGTTTAGGGACGGAGGAGGGTGGGTCAGCCGATTGGCCGGTCGCACGGTCAATCATTCTGTCATCCAGGCAGACAGGCGGAAGGTCGTTCGACAGCGGCCTCTAGCGGGTTTACGCGAGAACGGCGCGGGAAAAAACGCGCACAGCGGCCTCTCGCGGATTCGCGAAAACAAAAACTGCAAAAATACGCACCTCCCGGGACGTATAGACTGATTTCACGCGGCTGCCATTTTTAAAAGCGAAATCAAGGCTGCGGTGGGAAGAAACCCGGAAGTATCGTTGGGAGTTACATTAGAACGTTGTGTACTTGGCTGTATATCTTATCAGCGAATAGAAAGAGACACAAATTTATTAATTCACCGCCTTCTGAGTGACCCGAAGGTCCGTTCTGAATGAATGGTGAAAATAAAAAGGGATATCAGAGCTCATTTTCAGCTAAGTTAAGGGAAATGGCACTAGTTAGCTAACGTTTTCTTTCCCAAACACACGTTTTAGATGCCCTTTATCAAACTCAAGTTAATGAACTGATTCTTTCACTATATTAGACTTGTCACGTTACTGAATTAAAAGAAAATTTGTCAATTTCCCGCTAACATTTAAGGCACTGTTGATGGCTTTCTTAAAACAGCGCTGATTGGCCATTGTGTTCACGTGCTCAACAGAAATGCTTGTGATTGGCCGAGAAGGTCATCAGTTCACCCTCCGCTGTTTACTGAGCACAAACACAGCCGAGCGATCTGCTTGATGACTCTACTGATCCTTATGGCTGTTTCGCGCTTGCGCTCCAGTCTCCGTGTATCTGTGTTTGCACTGGGTGAAGAGCGGTAAACTGAGTGCAAACACAAGATACATGGAGACTGGATCGCGAAGCAGCCGTGAAGATCAGTCGAGTCATCCGCGTTCAGCGGCGCTTCAATTTTAACTTAGCGGGAATTAGACTGTTTTAAAACTTCAGTACCGGGACAACACTGTGCTACAGAGGACTGCAGTGTTTATCGCTCACCAAGTTACATAGGTTACATAAGTTACAGACGAGTCTTCGCTGAGGCCAGCTTCCAGCCTCCGCCACTGAGACTGCAGCTCTGCACAAGACGTTTGGCCAGCGGAGAAATTAAAATGGTCGTGCCCAACTGAGTCTGGTTTCTCTCAAGGTTTTTTTTCTTCACTTCCGCCTTTAGTGAAGTTTTTTTTCCCTCTCCGCTGTCGCCACTGGCTTGCATGGTTCAGGATCTGTAGAGCTGCGCATCGTTGGATTTGCTCTTCAGTGTTTGGACTCTCAGTAGTGATTATTAAACCACACTGAACTGAGCTAAACTGAACTGAACTTAAACACTACAAACTGAACTACACTGTTCCTATTTACTGTGACCTTTTATGTGAAGCTGCTTTGACACAATCTACATTGTATAAGCGCTATACAAATAAAGGTGAATTGAATTGAATTGAATTGAATTGAATAGGCTGAAGCAGGGAAGCGTCCCCTCTGTTTACCTGCTGCCATGAACTGAAGCCTAGGAGGACACTTGAGCATATTACTCTTACAGAGCTTGTGATGTTGTTTGATGCTAAATTGCTTTTAATTGTTTAAATTAAACGTACTGACTGATATTAAAGTGATGTTTACACCATATCTGTATTTTGAAATCTCGGCAACAGCTGGAGGTTTGTAGTCCACAGCATGTCACTGCAATGTTTACAGTGCTGGTCCTATACTTCTGCGTTTCTTCCCACCACAGCCTCGCTTTGGTTCTTTAAAATGGCGGCCGCGTGAAATAAGCGTATTTCGTGGTCTCCAGAAACGTCCCCGGGACTACGTTCTCAGAATGTTTTTTTCAGTGAGCTGCTGTGCACTGCTGGTAAAATGACGCCTTCGACAATTATTTTAATAAATAAAATGTGCTTAATTTATTGGCTTGTATTCTAAAATATATGTATAAATTAAGTTATTGAGTTACATTTAAAATTTTATTGTACAAAATTACTTAATACAATAATAAATAATAATTACAAAGCATTTTCAGTTTCGTTTTCCAGCCAAGTTCATCCAGAATTTCAGTTCTGGCCTAGAATTTTTATTTCAGTGCATTTCTACACAAAAAAAAGTAAATAAATCATTGGATTTACTACATTTTTTTAAGGTAAGTGGTTGAAAACATTTTATTTATCCTTAAATAAATTTAACTTAAATTTAAACAAACAAACTATTCAATATACTGCATTACTAAATTAAATTTGTTTATTTAAATTCAACCAATACACATTGTTTGCAACCACTGAACTTAAAAAAATGGACTAAAATTGAGTAAATCCAATGTACTTTTCAGTGTACTTGTAATGCATTACCCTCAACACTGGTTATCATTAGCATTCTCAGCGTGAATGGGATTTATTCTATGGTGAGCTCAGATGCAGATTTCTCAATCTCTTTCACTGGTGGTTCTTGGTTTCCATTAGTAAACACTGAGATGGAGCTGTCTTTAGTTTCATTTCGCACAGTCTTCAGGAAGGTCATGATGCCTGATCCTCCAGTTCCTCTTTCCTCCAGTGCTGTCGGAGCTCGACTGATTGTGTCCAGTTCCTCCGCCAGATTTTGCTTATTGGCACGGAGCTGTTTGGCACGGGACGCTGGTATCGTGATGAAACGGGTGACGATGTTAATGTGGCAGTTTCGAAAGTCCACCAGTCCAGCCACGCACTTCTCAAACGCACGCGTCAGACGCTCATCCGCTTGCTGGAGAACAAAATTACGCAGAGACGGACAAATGGAGATCTCCTGGATGAATTGTTTATGGGAGGGCGGCATGTAGTCCCTCATTCTTTTCAGGAAGGCCCCTAATTGGACAGAATTGACAGAGATCAGCAATATTTAGTTACACTTTACAATGCTCAACATAAATGAGTTATGAAAATGAATATTTGGATCCATTTCTCAGAGAATGTAGGTCATATTTTGGTGTATTTGAACAAAATGGATTTAATAAATGGATATATTTATTAAAATAATATTGTAGTCACTGAACATCTTTAGACAAAGAAAGATAACACATTTAAATGTATGTGAAGTATTCTGGAAAAAAATTACAAGCTACAAAATTGTATACAATTTTTAATACTTGGCGGTTCATTCTGCTGTGGCGACCCCAGATTTAATTAAATTAATTAAATACTTTTCTCTAACCCACTGTTTCCCAACTCTGTTCCTGGAGGCCCACCAACAGTACATATTTTGGATGTCTCCCTTACCTGACCCATTAACTTCAGGATTGGAGTCTCTCCCAATATACTGATGAGTTGATTCAGGTGTGTTTGATTAGGGAGAGGTTGAAAATGTGTACTGTTGGTGTGCCTTCAGCAACAGTGTTGGGAAGCACTGCTCTAACATATAAATTTGGGTGTCATTTGGGGTGTAAAGCTACTAAATAAATCATTCAAGAGTTCACACTTAGCTGATAATCAATAAAGCGTATTTGGCATGCTGTCCCAGGAGAGAGCCCTGAGCTCGTAATGTCCTCGAGCCCAGGGCTCCCTCCCGTTAGAAGGGCGAGAGGGGAGTTCGAGCTCAGGTAGGTCTCGAGGACTCCCCTGCTTGTCGCCGTGTGAGAAGTGTAAACTAGTGTAGTTTTCGGTGATAATTTGGTTTAGTCGATTGGCTATGGTTTATGTTTTTGGACGGTGGGAGGAAACCGGGGGACCCGGGGGAAACCCACGCGAACACGGGGAGAACATGTAAACTCCGTACAGAAACACCAACCAGCCCGATAGGAGGTTGGACCAGCGGTGTTCTTGCTGTGAGGCAACAGTGCTAGCCACTGGGCCACCGTGTTGCCCTATCGGAAAAAGGGGGAGGAAGTAGGGGTGGAAGGGGGGGAAGCTTCAAGACGAAGATAACTGGAGTGAAAAACTCTGGTTATTTATAATGCTTCTGTAATCATCTAATGGGTCAGATTACGGAGCTAATGAGGAGCCAGCCGTGTTGATCATAAGCACGTGATCCTCTCGAAATTAGTTTATAAATAAACCACACTTAAATCCACTAGAGGGCGCTGCATATATTTTACCAATCTAAAAATACATTACTAAGGGTACATTTTATTGTACGTTACAGATACACACACCTCTTGCACACACCCACATAAAGGCGGGGCTTCTCAAACAGAATGATGACAAGATACAGTTGGTGACTATACACTGCACTATAAAAAATATCTGTTAATTAGCAGTTTCCGTATTTTGTGTTTTCAGTTTATTTACGATTGTGAACTGCATTATGGGAGCTTGATCTCTGCTCTGTCAACGTTTGATGTTGAAAATTCAACTTTACAAATTGACTTTTACAGACATTTAAGTAGTTTGAATTAACGTATTTTTAATAAATAATAAGTAAAGAATTGAATCTGTATCATGTTTTGGCAGTTTATAACAAGGGTTTTGTACCATAATATACAACACAAACCCAGACAAAATATCACTTTAAACTAGAGATGCCCAAACTAGGACCTGCAGGACAAAGTTGGCCCATGATAACCTTTGATGTGGCCCACCATCCCATCTGAGAAGAGATTTAGAATGATGTGAATGTTGGGATGAGATCGTCATTGCAAACTTAACGTAATCTTTTGTTTGTTTGTTTAATTGTTGAGCTACAAAAAAGGCAACTGAAAGGAAATGCTTCAGTTAAATGTTGTGCATGGATCAGATTTTTATGTAAATATAAATATAGTCACTTGAAGATAGACAATGCACAAGGCGGAGCAGCTTGACTCGTGTATTCAGCATTGAACACCATTATGCTATAAATGTGTTTATTTATGTTTTTATTGTAAGAAGTTCATTATAAAATGTAAAAAAAGTATAACTATTAATACAATAAAGTATTTTTTGCTATATATTTTTGAATATTATTACATTTGGGACGACATGATGGCTCAGTGGTTAGCACTGTCGCCTCACAGCAAGAAGGTCGCTGGTTCGAGTCCCTGCTGGGCAGTTGGCATTTCTTTGTGGAGTTCTCCCTGTGTTCGTTGTGGGTTTCCTCCGGGTGCTCTAGTTTCCCGCACAGTCCAAAGACATGCGCTATAGGTGAATTGATTAACTAAATTGGCCGTAGTGTACGAGCGTGTGTGAATGAGAGTGTATGGATGTTTGCTGGAAGCTGGAAGGGCATCCGTTATGTAAAACATTAGCTGGAATAGTTGGCAGTTCATTCCGCTGTGGTGACCCCTGATGAATAAAGCGACTAAGTCGAAGGAAAATGAATAAATGAATTAATACATTAGGAAATTAGCATGGCAGCTTTAATGGTATATTCACCTTCAGCCGACCACCTTCAATCAACTTTGGTTTTTGGCACTACATAAGCAAAAGTTTGGGCGCCCATGCTTTAAACTATTAAAAATGGCAATAAAGGTCACTTTTTCCAACTTTTTGAAATTAATTGAAAGAAGAAGAAAGATCGAGGTCTCATAATAAAACTTAAAAGCATAAACAAACTGGGGAAAATAAGAAGAATACGAAAAACTGCTTATATATATATATATATATATATATATATATATATATATATATATATATATATATATATATATATATAAATATATATATATATATATATATATATATATATATATATATATATATATATATATATATATAATGCAAACTGTAAAAAAATAAATAAATAAATTATATATATACATATATATATATATATATATATATATATATATATATATATATATATATATATTTTTTTATTTATTTATTTTTATTTTTTATTTATTTATTTTTATTATTATTATTTATTTTATTTTTTATTTATTTATTTATTTTTTTGCATAATGACATAACCCCGAGCAGATTTAGTGATGATTCTCTCACCATTGTTGCCTTCATGTTGGACTCCCAGAAGCTCATCAAAGCAGTGTAAGATGCTGCTCTGTGCTGCACTGCCTCCAGAAAACTCCATAGGTTGATCATCAACTCCTTCATAGACCAGACCGTCAGCCATCGACGGGTTATCTTTCCATCTAACAACCACAAGCAGAAAGAGATGAGCATATCATCCATTTAGAAGAACTTTGAGGGAAAAAATCCTAGAGTACGGCTTACCCAGAAAGATGGATCCTTATAATGCCATAGAATATGGAGGGATCAACATATTCTGAAAGAGAAAGACAAGCAGTTGAAGTCCTCCTGTGAATTTTTCTAATATTTCCCAAATGATGTTTAACAGAGCAAGGAAATTTTCACAGCATGTCTGATAATATTTTTTCTTCTGGAGAAAGTCTTATTTGTTTTATTTCGGCTAGAATAAAAGCAGTTTTTAATAAAAAAAAAATAACAATAATTCTAAGGTCAATATTATTAGCCCCTTTAAGCTTTATCTTTTTGACTGTCTATAGAAAAACATTTTACAATTGCCTAATTTCCGCCTAATTAACCTAGTTAAGCCTTTAAATGTCTCTTTAAGCTGAATACTAGTATCTTAGTATCTAGTATCTTAGTATCTAGTATCTTAGTATCTAGTATCTAATATCTAGTCAAATATTTTGTGCTGTCATCATGGCAAAGTTAAAAGAAATCAGTTATTAGAAATGAATTATTAAAACTAATTCTGACGACAAGTGAGTTTATTAATAACCAGAATCTGTGTGTCACCTGGAAATATTACCATGCATTCGTTTCAGGGCCTGTTTCATGCTGTCGATGGACTGACTGATCATATCCAGAGCTTTGGTGACTCTTTCAATGTCGTTATAATGGACACCGTTGATGACATCAATAACAGACTGTAAAAAAGACATTCACAATTAATTTGTTTGGATGTTTTTCAAGCATTATTGTGATACAGTCACAATAAACTAGTAAAAAAACTACTTTAAAAAAAAGTTTTACAAGGAAAATGTAAAGGCTTAGTCCCTTTAATAATCAGGGGTCGTCACAGCGGAATAACCCGACAACTTATCCAGCATATGTTTTACTCATTGGATGCCCTTCCAGCCGCAACCTAACACTGGGAAACACCCATACACACTTTTTTACACACATACACTACGGCCAATTTAGCTCATTCAATTAACCTTATTTATTTACAAGCTTATTTATTCAACATGTGTTTGCACTGTGGGGGAAACCGGAGCACCCGGAGGAAACCCACGCTTACACGGGCAGAACATGCAAACTCCACACAGAAATGACCCAGCCTGGGCTCGAACCAGCGACCTTCTTGCTGTGAGGTGATGTACTGCGCCACCGTGATGCCTAATTCAATTCAATTAAATATTTAAATTAATTGAAGGCATTTTAGTATTAAAAAACTTTCTTTAATTCCTTTTTAATTAATTTATTTTTATAACTTTTTTCCTGATTTTAATAGCTAACTGCGTTATTTGATACTTGTTTTAATAATGCTTTAATACATTTTCAGTAAATGTGAATGCCTTGTTACAAGTTTTAGAGTTTTGCAAGAATTTAAAAGGTTTCATTTAGTTTTATAATTGCAATTCCTTTGTAACTATGAGAACTTTTTTTAGCAAAAACACATTTTTTTTTGTCTGATGCATAGTCACATGAATTTAAAAGGTAACATTAGATTCAAGTTTCTAGTAAAGTAATGCATTAATATTTCTCTAGGCATTTCATCTTCAAAAAACAGGTTAACATCAGGTACATCAGGTATATATCGGTATATTGGGTATATATATATATATATATATATATATATATATATATATATATATATATATATATATATATATAAGCAAGGGTGGCTAAGTGGTTGGCACAACGAGAAGGTCACTGATTCAAATCCCAGCTGGGTCTGTTGGTATTTCTGACCCCTGAAGAATAAGGGACTAAGCAGATGGAAAATGAATGAATGAATGAATGAATGAATGAATGAATGAATGAATGAATGAATGAATGAATGAATGAATGAATGAACGAATGAATGAAATAAGCAAGTCCAGGTGAAAAAAGTAACACAACATTACTTCCCTAAAAAGTAACACATAAAGAAATAACATAAGATAATATAATACAACCTAAAAGTCCCCTTTAACAATAAACAAAAAAATAGATAAATGTGTAACTAAATATGTTAATTGTAAATTTTATTATTTTATTAAAGAGTAAGAAAGGTTTAAAATTGTAATATATGACCTTTTTTTTACCCAACACAGGGTACTTCAGGATACAGCTGTGGACAAAATTATTAGGCCTCCTTTGCAATATTTATTCTTTTTCAAATATGTCTTAAGTGATAAGAAAATGTTAACAGTATTTCCTTTAACGTTTTTCCTTCTGGGGGAAGTCTTATTTGCTTTATTTCAGCTACACTAAAAGCAGTTTTTAATTTTTCTAAACCATTTTAAGGTCAATATTATAGCCACCTAAAGCAATTTTTTTGATTGTCTACAGAACTAACCTTCATTATACAATGACTTGCCTAATTACCCTAATTAACCTAGTTAAGCCTTTAAATGTCTCTTTAAGCTGAATCCTAGTATCTTGAAAAATATCTAGTCAAATATTAAAAAAGATAAAAGAAATCAGTTATTATAAGTGAGTTAATAAAACTATTATGATTACAAATCTGTGGATAAATCTTCTTTCATTAAACAGAAATTGGGAAACAAATAAAATAGTAAATACAATATAGCTATACAATTTAACAGGAGGGCTAATAATTCTGACTGTAACTCAGCAGATATAATTAATGAATATTATTTTTTGTCTTCTATGCTCTTGTAACTTTTATAAAGGTGTCCGACCTTCAGTCCAGGAACGGCCGCCAGCTCCACCAAAAGCGTGACCAGAAAAAATCCTCTTAAACTTTGACCTCCAGGCAACGACAGCAACAACTCCAGATTCCTTAGATTGGAGTAGATCAACACTTTAACTACAAAACTTAAATAAATATGCTTCACAAAACACATATTTTAAAATTATTTAGTTGTTCGTCTTGCTCTTGGATTTAATGTAATTGATTGGTCAGATGCTGCGATAAAGGATAGACAGAGTTTTGTTTAGATTTTTTTCACCTATTCCACGTTGTATATGATGAAACAGTTCCCTCTGCTGGTTTTAACAATGAATAACATTTCACCAAAGAATATGCCATAGTTTTTGGTGCAATCCCTGATTGTGTTATACCTTTAGTCAAATCTGGCCCTAAAGGTTCTTTAGATTCTTTTATTTTTGACAACACAAATCTTTTCGTTGATCAAACTCTTCTCAGTTCTATGTCAAACAAAGATATTCGCTTGGTTATTAATAGTTCTCGGATCTGTTTACCTGCTTGCATAGGTTTTTGGAATAATGCATTTGATGACAAAGATTGGGAACAGTTTTGGCTTCTTCGGAAAAAAATCTTTTTATCTAATAAAGCTGTTGAAGTCTAAATCAAAATCATTCATAATTGCTACCCAATAAATACAAAACTAGCTAAATTTAATAACAATATTTCCCCTAAATGCTCATTTTGTACTCAATATGATGAAACACTAAACCATTTATTTTGGGAGTGTACTTACTGTAAAGTGTTTTGGGTAGACTTTTCCAATTTCATTAAAAAATTCTTATTTCCAAACTTCTGCATCTCCCCAAATATTGTATTCTTTAGTTACTCGCTGAATGTAGATCCTTCTCATTGTAAATTTATTATTAATTTATTGTTTTTAGCAAAATTGTACATCCATAAATGTAATTTTTCAAAGAAACACCCTTACTTTTTTATTTTCAGAAAGGACTTTAAAATTTTTTCTTTAAAAGACTCTAACAATTGCATTGCATGTAAAACGCTTTCTTGGTGTAAATCATTTAAACATGTTTAATTTGCTGGAATCTTATTTATGTAACCCTCTTTGTCTCCTTTGTAATGTTCTTTCTTGCATAATAATAATAAAAAAAAAAGAATAACATTTCATTTAACAGTTAATTCATCGAAAATAGTACTTACTCCATGGTGAAAGGTCTGTGGAAAATCAGTATCCAGTTGTGCATAAAAAAAGAAAACAAACCATTAATATTTACAGTTTGCTAAATAATGTGTATGTCACATCTGCAACAGCTGATTTATCAACACATAATCTCATCATTCACTTTATTTTCATCTTTTTGTTGGACTGGGTTCTGTATTGGACTTTATTTTTTTAATGGAAGTGCTGTTTGTTATTGGAAGCTCGATCCATTACAGCTTCGCCTTACGTGCAGATACATTTTGGGGTCTTATCTTATAGAGGACTTTGGGTGTCTTGCAGAGGACCAACAGCATATTAGGCAGCTTATAAATTGATTTATATGTATATTGTATTTTTGGAATACGGAGCTACTGTATATTATGGCGGCAAGATTTCAGGGAAGCAAAGCAGAGACATCTACTTCAGTGGTCAAACTAGCATAGAAATTTTACTTTTGAGTTACAAAACATGGGAAGGTACGGAAACATTTATTTACAATTAGCATATATCTGTTTTCAATTCATTAATCCTGCGGTCAAGGATTGAGGAAATGACAACAAAACGCGGGACTGTCCCTGCAAAACAAGAAAATCTGGTCATGTTAAGGTATGGGGAAGTATGCTAAATTATACTTTATAGGACGAGTTAGCCCCTGCTGGTATAATTTGTTATTACAGTTGTAATCTATCAAAACTCGCTCTTAGCAATTGGTTAACCCCCCCCAAAAAAGAAAAATCTGTAATCGTTTACTCCCCCTTCACTTGTTCCAAACCTGTCTGAGTTTGAAGAAAGCTGAAAACCTCTAACCATTGAATCCTGTAGCATTTGTTTTGTTTTGTTTTGTTTTGTTTTTTCCTACAATAGAAGTCAGTGGTTACTGGTCTTCAGCTTTCTTCAAAATATCTTCTTTAGTGTCCAACAAAGCAAAGAATCTAGTAAAGATTTGAAACTACTCAAGGGTACAGCAAATAATAAATTCATTTTCATTTTTAGGTGAACTACCCTTTAAGTCAGAGATGCCCAAAGTACGCCCCACGGGCCAAAGTTGGCCCATGGTAACCTTTTATTTGGCCTGCCATACCATCGGAAAAGAGAGGGAGAATGGGAGTGGTTGGGGTAAATGCCTTTGATAGAGATCGTCATTTCGAATTTAGAACAACCTTGTTTCTTTGTTTTATTGCTGAGCTACAAAAGAAGCTAATTGAAATTAAATGATTCAATTAAATGTTGTAAATGAATCAGACTTAAAAAAAATGTTTATGTCACTTGACAGATAGAGGACAATGAACAAGATATCTGCTATTTTTATCAAGATATTTTTTCTTTTTACTGTAATAAGTTCATTATAAAATGTTAAAAATGATACTACATTTGTTAATTTGATGCAAAGCAATGTTTCTACTTATTTTTCAATTTTACCAAATAAATTCAGAAATTACCCATGGTAAATTTAATATATACAGTTTGGTATGGATTCAGCCCACAACCCTCAATCAAGTTTGCTTTTTGGCCCTTTATAGGAAAAGGTTTGGGCACTCCTGCTTTAAGTGCATGTGATGGGGCTTCTTAAAGGGATGGTTCACCCAAAAATGATAATTGTCATAATTTATTCATCCTCCGCTTGTTCCAAAGCTGTTTGAGAAACTTTCTTTTTATTGACCTCCGTAGTGTAAATATATTACAACAAAACATTTGATTTAAGCTTAATTAATCAAAATAAAATGCTTTCAATAAATTTTATTTTACTAGTTAGATTGAATTAACTCTAGTTTGTCAACAGATTCCACACAAACTACTTAAGTAAACTCAACTAACTTTTGTTAGTTCCTTTATTCATCAACACGACAATATGGGTCAAAATGGTTGATTTTTATTTTACACCAAAAATCTTTTGAATAAAATCTTTTGGTAAAGATGTTCCATGAAGACATTTTTCACATTTTCTACTATAAATATATTAAAACTCAATTGTTGATTAGTGATGGTCATTGCTGAGAACTTTATTTGATCAACTTTAAACATGATTTTCTCAGTATTTAGTTTTTTTTTTTAATCATAGCCAAATATAGTCTTGTCCTAACAAGGTATACATTCAAGGAATTCATTCATTCATTCATTTTCTTTTCGGCTTAGTCCCTTTATTTAAATCTGGGGTCGCCACAGCGGAATGAACCGCCAACTTATCCAGCAGTTGTTTTATGCAGCGGATGCCCTTCCAGCTGCAACCTATCACTGGGAAACACATACACACTTATTCACACACACATACACTACGGACAATTTAGCCTACCCAATTCACCTGTACCGCATGTCTTTGTGGGGGAAACCGGAGCACCTAAACCCACACGAACGCAGGGAGAACATGCAAACTCCACACAGAAATGCCAACTGACTCAGCCGAGGCTCGAACCCGCAACTTTCTTGCTGTGAGGCGACAGCACTACCTACTGCGCCACTGCGTCGCCCATTCATGGAATGCTTAATGCACAAATATCAATTTCTATACAAAAGAGGGCGGAGCTACACATGGCTACGTGTCAGCATAGTGGCAGATTCAAAACAGGACTAATGTCCTATGCTAATGAGGGAGAAATGGTCGCTAATGGCTGGAGCTTTCCTCCTCTGATGGCGCATACAAAAAGAGAATGTCAATCAAAGTGTTTCTGCAAACTGTTTTTATCAAGTGTGATTAAAAACAAAGAACTAATATATTTTTAGAATAACAGTCTGGTTATATACACACACTGCTGCTACACGACTGTTTAAACATGTTATAAAAGTGATTTTTGCATAATAGGTTCCCTTTAATATCGCATTAATCATTTACCCATTTGGATCTGTTTTCTTCCAGTTGGCAAGGACTGTGTCGGCATGGGTAAGGATTGGTGGCAGACCCAATCTCTGAGAAACCTCACAGAAGGGTACAGACAGAGACTGCGGAAGCACCTGGAAGATCAGAACAAACATGTGCAGTTAGACAAGTTCACTTTTGTGCCTCAGCGCCAATTATGGTCTGAATAGCATTTAAAGTCATTGTACTTTTACGGTTTCTTTTTCTCCCTCCTGCCATACATAACCCATAGTCATTACGCTCAACGCCAGATGAGCCAATCGCAGCTCACGATGGGTTCGCAACAAATCAGTCGTCAACAGTGGCATCTGAGATAGAAAAAACACATGAAACTATTACCAAACTTTAGAAAATATGAATATCACACACTTTATTTTGGACACTGTAAAAGTGATTAGTTACTTTAAAAAAAAAAAAAAAAGTGAGTACATCAATTGTCTTAAAAGCAGCAATTTGACTTTACTTAAAAAAGTTAGTAAATCTGGTGTAACTTAGAATGGCTAAGTTGACTTAATTTTTACAATTATGCACATAAATCGTTTACTTAATTTTAAGGCAACAGTTTTACTCACTTTTTAAAGTAGAGTCAACAAATTAATTTAAAGGCAACAAATTTACTCACTTTTTAAAGTCAACTTTTTGTTTTAAAAGCAACAGGTTTACTCACTATTTTAAGTAAAGTCAACTAATCGCTTTAAAAGCAACAGGTTTACTCACTTTCTTAAGTCAACTAATCGCTTTAAAAGCAACAGGTTTACTCACTTTCTTAAGTCAACTAATCGCTTTAAAAACAACAGGTTTACTCACTATTTTAAGTAAAGTTAGCTAATCGATTTAACAGCAACGGGTTTACTTACTTTTTAAAGTAAAGTCAACTCATTCATTCATTCATTTTCTTTTCGGCTTAGTCCCTTTATCAATCCGGGGTCGCCACAGGGAAATGAACCGCCAGTAAAGTCAACTAATCGCTTTAAAAGCAACAAGTTTACTCACCTTTTAAAGTAAAGTCAGCTAATCGCTTTAAAAGCAACAGGTTTACTCACTTTTAAAAGTAAAGTCAACTAATCGCTTTAAAAGCAACAGGTTTACTCACTTTTAAAAGTAAAGTCAACTAATCGCTTTAAAAGCAACAGGTGTACTCACTTTTTAAAGTAAAGTCAACTAATCGCTTTAAAAGCAATGGATTTACTCTCTTTTTTACTTCTTTTAATACTGCAATTACTTGGATTTTCCCAGCTATTTATAAACAATTTGAAATAGAAGTTATTTCCTTTTTGCAGCTATAATTAATTAAATTTTGAACCAGTATTTGTATCTCATAATTCATAATTAGCATTATTTTATACTATTTCAGAATTATCATATATTTCATAATGATCTTATTTTTGCACAACTAAAACTGTTTGAATCTGTTAGGATGAAACAATGAAATATACAATGAGGGAAAGAAGTATTGAACACATCATGGTTTTTTGGGGGGAATAATATTTCTAAAGGAGCTGTTGACCTGGAATTGAACCAGATTTTGGTAAAAACCCAAACAATACAGTACAAACAATACAAACAAACATAAAAATACAACACAACAAAAACAATCTGAAAAATGAGCTGTGTATTAACAATGGAATGACACAAGGAGAAACTACTGAACTACTGAAATGTATTTAATACTTTATATAAAAGTTTTTTTGGTGATGGCAGCTTAAAGATACCTCTCATGTGGAGAATGAAGTCACATGCATTGCTCAGGTGTGAGTTTCTCACATACTTCAACAGAGTGTAAAAATCTTGATGGTTCTGTGAGTCTCGTCTGTCAAATCGGAGCTTTATTTTGTATTTTCTATTGGATTCAGTTCAGATGATTGACTGGGCCATTCTACAGCTTGATTTTCTTTCTCTGAATGCATTTGAGAGTCTCCCTGGTTGTGTTTTGAATCATCATCCTGCTGAAATGTCCACCCTGGTTTCATCTTCATCCTCCTGCTAATGTAGATGTTGGACTGAATCAGAAGGGGTTGCTGAAGAACTACTGAGAGATTTCAGCTGCTGTCTGGTCTTTCACTGCCTTTCTACATCTCCCTTTCTTCATGTGTTCAATACTTTTTCCCTGTGTTGTTTCATTTTATTACACATAACTTCATTTGTAAACTAATTAGTTTTGTTTTGTTTGCATATATAGATTTTTTTGGTTGTTTCCAACATCCAGTGAAAATTTCAATTCAACAGCACCTTTAGAAATATGCTTTCTGTGGAAAAATGGTGACGTCAATACTTATTTCCCCCACTGTATTTATAGAGATGTACTTCCTCTTAAAATATCACATTATTATTAAAAGGAAGCAGTTCAAGTGACGTAATATGTAAAATAAACACAAAAGGATAGATAGTGGTCATATTTTAAATGTAAATGCAAAACATCACTTGGTTTTTGGTCTTATGAAAGATCATACATTGTGAATTTTGAGGCGTAGTGAATGGGAAGAGATGAGTTCAGTCACATTTCGGCCAATGTCCATCCAGGGCTTGTAGTAAACGGGCAGATCCATCTGAAACACAATGTGGACGTGTACATATGAGATGTGTCCATAACATACACTTGCAGAAATGAAGGTACCAAATCTGTCACTGGGGCAGTACCTTTTCAAAAGGTACATTTCTGTTCCTATACAGGTCCTAAAACGTACCTTAAGGTGTAACTTTTGAAAAGATACCACAGTAACAGATTTTATATTTTTATACATCTACAGTCTACAGTATGTATCATAATATATTCATGATCAATCATTTGGTAGCCTTTTATTTTGGTCCTTTTTGACCCCAAAAAATTAGTTTTTTGAATTCTTAAAAACTGCAGGATCATTGAAATGGTCTCAAATTCTGTTTTGGCATTAGGTATGTGAACACATATAAAATTGAGGCCGTGATTTGAGCATGCTAAGTGGTTGTAAAAAAAAAATGTCACACTTTGACAAAATGACCACCATTGAAACGAATATTCAGAGGATGTATTTTGTTTGTAAACATACAAATCAATATATATATATATATATATATATATATATATATATATATATATATATATATATATATATATATATATATATATATAACAGTTCTGTCTGGTTCTCGAATCTGATTGGCTGATAGCCGTGCGATATTCTGCAATAACAGCACTCGCACAGCCTCTTCACCTGTATTACTCCGCCCACAGAGTGACAGCTGTTAAATGAACTCATTACAGTTTGACAAATATTGCAGCTGTTGGTCAACATAATGTAATGTACTTTTGAGGCTTTTTTTTTAAAGTGAGAATGTAGTTGTTTAGATAGCAACTATGCGGTTTATTTATAAGGATAGTGCCTTTTTAAAATATTTATAATTTCAGAAATTCAACTCTTCGGCAGCCGTCAGCCTGTCATACTGAGCAGAACAAAGACTGTTGTGTCACAAGATGGTGACAGAGACTGCAGTTAAAGGAGGAAAAAGAACATTTTCTCAGTATAAGTTTCAAACTACAGCTGAACAAATCATTACAGAACAGGTAAGTGACATTTTAAGTCGATCTCTCTCTTTTTCATTTGTTGAAGTGCTGTATTTATACCATAGTAATCTGCTAGTGTTTGCTTTACTTTGGCTTTTTCGGGGTTAATTATTGTGATCTCCCAATTGTAACAGAGAAATACTGGGAAATCTCTACAGGCTGATGGCATTTCATGGCGTTCAGCCTTAGTCTTAAAATGTGAGCAAAATCAGCTGTTTTGTCATCACTTTGGACATTATGCAGGAGAATCATTCAAACGCTAGCTCTAAAGTGACGTTTGTGAAGTAGCAACACTTTCTGCTGTTCTGACATCAGCTGCAGATGTGAATGAATGGTGGAAGAAAGTAGTTCCTCATACAAAAATTTTGATACTCTCCGTGTTTGACTTTGAATTTTTTTTAACATACATGACTGTGCTGTCGAACTGTTGTATAAACACAATATCACATGAGTAGCAGTGTGATATGGCTGTATATCGCCACTGGCGGGACACTAAGGTGCTCAGCCTACGGCCTCAATATATAATCTATAATGAAAATTGTTATTGTTGAACAACAAAACCCTAAAGGCGTTTTTGTTCATCATAATTGATGTCTGTGTTGTTCAATTTTATTGTTTTTTTTTTTTCATTATTTTAGCTCATTTTACAGTTTTTATTGTAATGATACAAAAATTAAACAAAAACAAAACAAAAAAAAACACCTGAGATCACCTTTTCAAACTAAAAATATCTAAGACATGTCAAAAGAAGTCTTCTAGATTTTCTGAATGTAAATTCTAATGCACAATTTCTTAGTAATGTATAAACAACTAGAGAATTCACAATATTTTGTATATATAGTAATACTGGAACCTATTAATTACACCTTGTCATTACCTTTTTCTTTTTTATATACAGATACCACTATTTTGCCTTCCACAAATTGTATTTGGATGCCAGAGAGTCTATTCAACTGGAAATACTGCGGCGCAAAAATAAAATAAAATAAAATAAAATAAAATAAAATAAAATAAAATAAAATAAAATAAAATAAAATAAAATAAAATAAAATAAAATAAAATAAACAAAAATAAAATAAAATAAACAAAAATAAAATAAACAAAAATAAAATAAAATAAACAAAATAATAATAATAATAATAATAATAATAAATAATAAATAAATAAAAAAATAAAATAAAATAAACAAAAATAAAATAAAATAAAATAAACAAAAATAAAATAAACAAAATAAAATAAACAAAAATAAAATAAAATAAAATAAAATAAAATAAAATAAAATAAAATAAAATAAAATAAAATAAACAAAAATAAAATAAAATAAAATAGTTTTCAATGGGAGGAAAATGGATGTTAATTACTGCATACATATTCTTTATTAACACAAAACCCTCTCAAAATTAAAAATAAAATAGAAAAAATATTATTAAACAAAAGCTTGATTGATTGTACTGAGAAAAAAACAGCAGGTATTTTACAAGCATTTGTCTTTTTTGACCGACTAAAACCAGCAGTGTAGCTCACAAATAAGGAGCACCAGAGGGTTAAAGTTATCTACATAGTCACTACATAAATTGGGTAATATCTAGAGACTATAGCCCTGAACCTAACTAAACCCAGTTATATAATCCAGTTTTATAACCCACTTTCTTATGCATGTACGTAAATATACATCTAGACACATTCTTTTAAATAAAGTGCAATCGTAATGTCTATGGGTATGAGCACTAATATGTATACTGTATTACGTTTACATCAGTTCACAATATTTTACTTGTATATTTTTTACACTGTGCAATAAATTTAAATGTTTTCGACAAATGGCACAGTCCAAAGTGTGTATGGTGAGGTGGATTTTACGTTTTACAGCAATCATTGAAAGAGATGCATAATCCCAGATAAACGTGAGTTGAGGTTAATGATTTGAAGACTGTACAGTTAGAAGTTATTAGCCCTCCTGAATTATTAGCCCCCCTGTATATTTTTGTCCCCAGATTTTCAGCACATTTCTGAACATAATAGTTTTAATAACTCATTTCTAATAACTGATTTATTTTTTTCTTTGCCATGATGACAGTAAATAATATTTGACTAGATATTTTTCTAAGATTAGTATTCAGCTTAAAGTGACATTTAAAGGCTTAATTAGGTTAATTAGGCAAGTTAGAGTAATTAGGCAAGTCATTGTATAACACTGGTTTGTTCTTTAGACAATCAAAAAAATATTGCTTAAGGGGGGTAATAATTATGACCTTAAATTTTTTTTTCAGAAGAAAAAATATTATAGGAAATACTGTGAAAAATTCCTTGCTCTGTTAAACATCATTTGGGAAATATTTGTAAAAAAAAATAATAATAAAACAATTCACAGGGGTCGAATAATTTTGCAATTCATTTTTTTCTATAGAAATAAAGTCAATTTAAAAATGATTGAAATTAAGTCTATTAATATTCTAATATCTGTGTCTGTCAGCTGTTTTTTCTTTGAATGTGAACTTTAGCAATCATTAGTGTCCCTAAAGAGCAAAGTGTTTTATTAATCTATTTACCATTAAAAAGCAAACAGGTAAAGGTCAGCGAGAGAGAAAACAGTGTCGAAGTCTAATACTTCTTTCTAATGCAAACTGTCAGTCTTACTGTATCTTCATTTGAATAAAAATCAACAGTAAGCAAATGGTGTCATGGCAATGATCTTTTAAATTCATTCATTCATTTTCCATTGGCTTAGTCCCTTTATTCATCACGAGTCGCCACAGCGGAATGAACTGCCAACTATTCTGGCATATGTTTTACACACATCGGATGTTCTTCCAGCCACAACCCGGTACTTGGAAACACTCATAAATACTCATTATACAGCGAATTTAGTTTATTTAATTCACCTACTGTATAGTGCATGTGTTTGGACTGTGGGGGAAACCGGAGCACCCAGAGGAAACCCACGCCAACATGGGGAGAACATGCAAGCTCCACACAGAAATGCCAACTGACCCAGCCAGGTCTCGAACCAGCGACTTGCTTCTTGCTGAGGCAACAGTGCTAACCACTGGGCCACAAGTTTACATGTTCTCCTTGCGTTGGTGTGGGTTTCCTCCAGGTGCTCCGCTTTCCCCCGCAGTCCAAAGACGTGCGCTATTGTTGAATTGCTGAAACTAAATTGGGCGTAGTGTATGTGAACGCGAGAGAGTATGGGTGTTTCCCAATACTGGGTTGCGGCTGGAAAGGCATCCGCTGTGTAAAACATATACCGGAATAGTTGGCGGTTCATTCTGCTGTGGTGATCCCTGATAAATAGGAGACTAGGTTGGAGGAAATTTAATGAATGTATCTCATCTCCAGAGCTGCTCTGTGGGTAACTCGATTTGTATTTTGTATCAACAAATATAAATTGCTATTTATACAATCAATCCACACAACATATAATTTCAAACTGCTAATAATCACAACAAAAGTCACCTTGTTAAACTTTTCTCCATCAAAAGTTGCCTGAGCAGAGATTAAGGTGCCATAATACAATTCAGCAATTGGCAGTTTGTTAAATTCGTAATATAATATTGTTAAACTCAGTGTTGGGGAAAGTTACTTTTGAAAGTAGTGGATTACATTATAGAGTTACAGCCAAAAAAAGTAACTTATACGATACTTTTGAGTTACTTTTGCATTACTTTTTCTTCCCTGGCTGAGGCTTGATCTCTTTCAGAACTTTCAGCAGGGTTTTTTATTTCCTTTTTTTCTTTAATAGAGGAGTTCTACAATTAACAATGCACTGTATAACCTACACCTACATTTACCTTTAAAAAAATACATTAAACAATATATTTTAGGCTGTCATCTGAGAACTTTCTAACCTCAGAGCTCTATATGCCGTATATACAGATTATGAAACGTTCAAAGCAATGTGTTTGTTCTATTTGTCTTGAGTAAAATCACTGTCCATTGAGACATTTCCCTTTCCATTTCTTTGAAGCGTTCAAAATAATGACTGCATGATTCATTGTGACTAATTTTAATTCAGCAATTTATTTCCAAAAGCTAATTAATTAAACAAAAAAGTAACTCGCATTACATTTTCAAAAAAGTAACTTAAATATTGTAACTTAATTTTTAAAAGTAATCTAGTACTTTACTTGTTAATTATAATATAATTAATATTATTATGTAATTCGCGTTACTTCTAATGCATTTCCTCTAACACTTTATAAACTAAAGAAGTTTCATGATCTTCAATCATTGGACAGGCTTTTTAATGCTGCTGACGGTGAAGTGATAGAAGAGCTGTCCAAGGTCCCACACTTTAGCAACCAACTTCATTAATGTATTTCCAGCTTTATTCTTTCTTGTTTTAAAGCTTTTTTAAGCTAGGTAGATCAAAGTACAATAATTCCATATATAATTAAATCATTGGTCTTTTATTAAGGTCTATTGGTCAATTTCTTTAAAAATGTTCAATTATACATAATTATATGACATTTGATTTTTTAATACACTAAACAAAATATGATAAATAAGTGATGACAACATATGTTTGTAGTTTATTATAACTTATTAAACTAAGTTAATCATGTCCTAACTTGATTTTGAAGTTACGCGCACTGTTTTAAGTCAGTTTAACATGATATAAGTTTAATAGACTCATAAGGTTATTTGACTCAGTTACAAATTTAAAGCAGCCAGGATTTATTTACAGTGTACCTATATAGCGCAGTCCTACGGGGACATCTTATACTTTTCAACAACAAAAAAAGCTAATTTGTTATGTTTTAAAGCATTCCCAATGACACAGTGATTTGGATCCTCTCAGTGTACTGGCAATGACCTAAATAGTACAGTCAGAGTACATAAAACATAAGTAATTACATAAGTGTACATTTTCCCAATGTTCCTACACTGTATAAAAACAGCAGTGTTTCTCTATGAAAACTAAACAGATGTGCACACAGATAGGTATAAGAGAAATGACCTACCAGAGGCTCAGGAAGAATAAACCCACATTCATCAGAGATGTGAAACTTTCTAAGAGACACTAATGTTGCTGTAGTTTTCACCTCGGTACCCATAATGTTCATTTTAATACTAGTGACAGACTCTCTGGTTGGCAGGTGCTAGTGTTAGCGCTCTGTAGTCGAATGAACCTTGCTTATCGGGTGACAAATCTCTCTCTCTTTCTCTCTCTCTCACACACACACTGTCTGTCAGTCTGTTTTTATTTTACTGTTGACTATGACCTTTCCTTACTTCCCTTATCTGAAACCATATGAGAACACATAAGAATAAAACCACTGAAACAGGAGGCAGAACCTGCGTTACAAGGGAAATTCTGTCTTTTCATCAAAAAGTGCTTTCATAAGCTTAATAAATATTTTAATGTGTTTTTGGCATGCAATTATCTGTTCTCAAAGGTAACAGGTTGAGAGAAAACAATCCTGATGTACAGTTGAAGTCAGAATTATTAGCCCCCCCCCCTGGTTATTTTTTTCTCCCCAATTTCTGTTTAACGGAGAGAAGATTTTTTTTCAGGCCATTTCTAAACATAATAGTTTTAATAACTAATTTTTAATAACTGATTTATTTTATCTTTGCCATGATGACAGTACATAATATTTGACTACGTATTTTTCAGGATTTACACTATACAGCTTAAAGTGACATTTAAAGGCTTAACTAGGTTAATTTGGTTAACTAGGCAGGTTAGGGTAACTAGGCAAGTTATTGTATAACGATGGTTTGTTCTGTAGACAGTCGGAAAAAAATTTGCTTAAAGGGGCTAATAATTTTGACCTTAAAATGGTTCATAAAAAATTAAAAACTGCTTTTATTCTAGTTGAAATAAAACAAATAAGACTTTCTCCAGAAGAAAAAATATTATCAGACATACTGCGAAAATTTCCTTGCTCTGTTAAACATCATTTGGCAAATATTTAAAAAAAAAAAAAAAAAAGGGGGGGGGGGGGGCTAATAATTCTGACTTTAACTGTATGTTCCTGACAAAATTTCTGTAATATTTGAATGCACTGTAACAAAAATTCTTGCTGCTTCATTTTTTAAGCTGAAATGAACTTTTCTAGTCATCTCAACTCACATCAAAAAATAATTGAAACCTGATTACATACAGATATTTGTAGTCTTGACTTCATTTTGTCTGCTCATTTTTTTTACAGTGTGCCTTTTTCAACTGGTTGTCTGCTCATTTATTTATTTTATTTTATTTTTACCTTGTTTACGTGGCAGCAGGAAGCCTGACTCTCGCTGGCATGCTTTGCCATCCTGTCAGTCTTGTTTATCTGGTCTTGTTGGTTCCCTTTTGATGTTGTGCGTCTGACAGTTTTGCCAGTGGAATCTTGATTACCTGGCTGGTGCTTTTTCCTGGTACGGATTCTGGCTCATCCATCGTGCCCTTGTTTGACCTCTGACCGCCATTGACCTTCATTCTGAAATTCTCCATTACTAATACACTGAGAGATATAAGATTTCTTTGTAGGACTTGGCTATATAGCTATTTAAAATATGTCAAAATGTAATGCTTCATATCATTATGCATCATGTATAATTGAAAATGCCTATGTTAAAAAAAAAAGCCAATTGACCAATAAACCATCCCAACAGGCACAGAACATCTACATGATTGCATTTTGTTTGGAAATGAAAATTGGGTTGACATCAGGACCCAACGTCAGGCCGACCTCAATGTCCAACCTAAAATCAGCCAAATAACTCGTCGAAACGTCTAATAATGTTGACATTGTGTGGATGTTACCACTATGATGTCTATCAGACATTGGATTTTGGTTGCCATATCTGGCAAATAAATGTCAGTATTTGACGTCAATGTGATGTTGGTTTAAGATGTTGGCTCGACGTTGGATTTTGGGCACTTTCAAGAGTTCACACTTAGCTGATGATTGATAATAAGCTAGTTTGGCATGCTGTCCCGGGAGAGAGCCCTGAGCTCATGAGATCCTCGAGCTCGGGGCTCTCTCCCGTTTGTAGGGCGAGAGGGGAGTTTGAGCTCAGGTAGATCTCGAGAATCCCCCGCTCCTGCTGGTTAAGGATTGCTATGAGGGTGTGTTACTGGTGGAATTTGACTATGGTGCTGATTTGGTTTTGTCAATTTACTTATGTCTCATGTTTTTGGACTGTGGGAGGAAACCAGAGGAGCCGGGGAAAACCCTCGCGCGCACGGGGAGAACATGAACTTCACACAGAAATGCCGATTGGCCAGGTACAGACCCGAACCAGAGGCATTCTTGCTGTGAGGCCGCAGTGCTAGCCACTGGGCCGCCGTGCTGCCCTATAGAGGAAAAAGAGGAGGAGAGGGGGTGGAAGGGGGGATTCTTCAAGACGAAGATGACTAAAGGTAAGATGCTTGGTTATTTCTACTGAGTTAGGAATCGTCTGATTGGTGGTTCGTACATTAGCTTGACTCGGGGCCAGCCGTGTCAATCATAAGCACGTGATCCTCTCGAAATTAATTTATAAATAAACTTCACTTAAAACACAACCTAAAATTAAACAAATTTCTATGTCATTCGACTTAATTATTAAACATGAAAATAGCATTGTCCTTAGATGCAGACATTGAATTTTGGGCACCTGATGTCATGAAGTAAATCTAACATATTAGCATCCTATTACTGTCACAGGTGTGTCTTGAACTCAGGTCTTTGGTTTGGAGACTGGTGAATGAACCACTAAGCCACAGGGGCACTTGTATTGGACCCAAAGGAAACATTCAAAGTAGCGATCCAGAAAACAAGGATTAAAAAAAAAAAGTCAACTTAGATTCTTCTCAAAAATGAGGTAGCAAAACAGACAGCTAAGGTTCTTCTCAGAATGAGGCATACAAAATGTTTTAACAGCATAATAAACCTACAAAGAAAACTCCACGAGGGGAGAAAACAAAAAGACAATCCGCTTGTTAAGTGTTGATGTTTTGTTGACGTATGTAATATTGTTTCCGAGTCCAAGCCGCCACTCATTTGAATTGACAAAATATTCGTTTATGATCACTTTTTAGTTTTATATGAACTAAATTTTATATAAAGTCAAAATGTACACAACAATCTCTGGGCTTGCTGAATCACAAATACCAAAATTTTAACACCTTATAAAAAAATTAATCATTTTCTGCCCGTCGGATATTAGGCATGGACATATATATTGCAATCGTGATTTTCGAAAGTATTACAGCACTTTGTAAATGTTTATTATTACCATTTCATGAGTCTCCTCATACAGTTTGATAGACGTGACGTGTGACGTCACACTTAACAAGCGGATAAGGCAGCAAGCAACAGGGAAAACAAAAGAGTCTTACTAGACGTTGCTAGGGATGGTTGACATGAAACTGATGTTTCGACATAGTGTCGAGATCCCGAAGCGCAAGTGTTTAGAAACACTGCACCAAAGCACAAGTCGAAACACCCAGGTCACGTGACTACGATGGAATGAACCGCTGATTACTCTGGCATGTTTTACACAGCAAACTCCCAGCACTGAAAGAACAACCTTGGCCACTACGCTGTTAACAATTTCCTGTAGAATCTACGGTAACTTACTGGAAGCAGTTTGCCAGTAACTTACTGTAAATCATTTACAGCAAAAAATACTGTATTTACATTTACAGCACCATTTATCTTGCTGTATATGTGTTTACAGGACTGTATGTATCTCTTTGCAGTAAAATATACAGAAATTTTCATGATTTGACTTGTAAATACAGTAACATACCGCATTACTGTCCTAAAGTGACATACAAAAATCGTTAACAGTGTAGTGGGAGCCTAACTTTCCAGTTTACGTTTTTTTTTAAAAGATAACGAATGTGCCTGGAACAGATTGAACCAATGAGGACAGGATAATGTAGAGAATTTTAATGATCAATCTGTTCAACTTTGCAGTTTGGATTGATGGGTCAGATGACAAAGAGCTTCAGTGGTTCCTTCCCTGCGTTCATCACCCAATCAGCCGGAATTTTTCATAACAGACAAAGCAGCTCCTTAAAGCTGAACATATTCAAATTATGAAATGGCAGCCCAGAGTCCCGATATAAACCTGGATGGGCCAATGAAATGACCACATTGAAATGGTCTATAGGCAATGTATTTTGATGCACAGATTTATTAAACAGATATATTTATTCAAATAATATTTGAAATATTCATTGTGGAAGGAATGTGGTGAAATGAAAAATGAATCAAAAAATGAGTAGCTGCACAGTGGCACAGTGGGTAGCATGTTCACCTCACAGCAAGAAGGTCGCTGGTTCGAGCCTTAGCTGGGTCAGTTGGTGTTTCTGTGTGGAGTTTGCATGTTCTCCCTGTGTTGGTGTGGGTTTTCCAGGTGCTCTGGTTTCCCCCACAGTCCAAAGACATGTGGTATAGGTGAATTGGGTAAGCTAAATTGTCTGTAGTGTGTGAATGAGTGTATGGTTTCCCAGTGATGTCTTGCAGCTAGAAAGACATCTGCTGCGTAAAACATATGCTGGATAAGTAGGTGGTTCATTCTGCTGTGGCGACCCCAGATTAATAAAGGGACTACGCTGAAAAGAAAATGAATAATAATAAGTATCATTTTTTCAATATGTGTTTACATTATGTTAGTCAGTGAATGGACAGTACTGCTGAGTGTGTGTTTGTGTGTGTGTGCAGTGAATGGGCAGTGCTGGGCTTGCTGTGCCTGTATTGTAGAGCTGGTACGGTAAACTGAGGCAGCATCAGTCTGTCCGGCGCCGCTGCCTGACAGCCAGCATTACATCCGATGGCGAACCACATTCACATTTCTCGCGTAGAAGGGTTGGCTGGTGGCAGCGATTCTAAGCCGTATCTTCTTGATCCGAAAATGAAGTTTAGTCTCAGTTTACCTCAGCCTCCAGCCACATCCGATGCATTTCTTCTGTCGCTTCCCCGAATCGGCCGAGCCGATGCAGCACTTCCCTGTGATGCGGTAAGAGCAGCCGCAGCCTGTGCGTGTACGTGTGTGTGTGGCTCTATTTACTTACTGCTTTATGAGGATATGAAGTCACTGGTATTTATAAAGACGACATGTAAAGTGTTATTTTCTCAAGGAGACATATGCAGTTACGTAATAGCCAGTAGTAAGGCTGAGGCAGTGAATGAGCACTTTATTTCATTCAGAAAATGCAGGTATAACCACACCACGGTTAACCATATCGATTTTATCCTCTTAGTCAGAGTTATCAAAGAAATTCTGATTTAATGGCTGTTCAAATTGGTCGTTCATCCCTCAGACTAGTGATTGTAAACGGGAATAGCCTTGCTCATCGTTCGAGTGTTCAAAACCAAATTATGTAATTTGTGTTATGGTTTCAGGTAGCCAGTTTGTCCACCTCACAGTCATGTTTTCTTAAATTCAGTTCGATTGTAAAGTGAAATATATGATATTATATTTCGTATAAGACTTCATTAATTAATCACACTAATTTGATGATATTTCAATAACATTTTTTTTTTTATCCCACCCATTATAATTCTAGCCTATAATATTCCTATGGCATATTTCATGACTAGAAATAGTCAGACATGTTAGACGTGATTATATGTTAGACATGATTATATTTACCTTCTTAAATCATTAAAGTGGGGTTAAAATCATTAGGACATAGGCTATGTTTGCTAGAAAGGCGTAACGCTTTTAGTTTTGAGTGCGATGAATAGGCTTTGGGACACTGACGGTGTGTTTTCGGACGGAGTTGTTTAAAGATGCTCCTTTTACGCTCAATATTTTGATATAAGCAGACATTTTACTCGGTGTTACGCTTGCTATTCCAGTTATTTACTTTATATATTTCTCGTCAGTGCAGTGTTTTCAGAATATGGAATATTAATATGACTGCATAAGTAGGATTGCTGTCCAGTAGCCTAGCTGAGGAGGAACAGTAGTAGGTCGCGTTTCCTTGGAAACCAAAAGACTGCTGCTTTGCCACCTCCATTTTCAAGACACGAGGTAAAAATACTCCTGTTATGTTTGTTATATAACCTTATATTATATGTGTTCGTTTGAATAATCTTATTTTTGTGTAGCCTATGTAATCGTGGCTTAATTTATACGAGAATTCCGCGTTAAGTATGTTCGCTGTGATGTAGGCATTGAAGCTGAAGCTAGCCTAGTGGATTTTTGATTAAGTGCTCGTGACCGAATCAATATTTCAGTCACGTGATTGTGTATCTAACTTGATAACTTTATCTGTTAACACTGAGTGATGGATTAATAAATCCATAATGACTACATATTGATTATATGTAGACTCCTGACTAAAGCATAGTGATTATGGCATGGCCATTATTGCAATCATCAATTATGGGCAGGCTGCATGGATTGATATGTATGCTGTGTACACTATATAATACTGTAAAGTAGACCCACGCTGACCATATGATTTTATGAGGAATAAATTAGTCTGCAATAATGCTTTTCTTAGACATTTTTTCATGTTCCTAGTCTTAAAACTCTTAAATCAAGAAGCATTATTGTTTTATTTTCAGAAATAGTAAGTCAAAATTAAGTGATTTTTTCATTAAAACCAGCCAAATAATGTGCCAGTGGGGTAAGTAATTCAGCCTGATCTCATGAGCAAACGTAAGTATTTGATATTTTGTCAGTTTAGTGGCTAATTCGTACCCCTAACCCTACCCCTAAACCCAACCGTGATGAGGGTGATGAGCAAATCGTTCTGAATTGTACGAATTAGATCTTACGAATTCATACGAATTAGCCACAAAATCAAAAAGTTACGAATTGCCGTTAGATTGTGTTGAATCTTATTTCAAACCAAATAACAACATTATTTAGCTTGTTTTAAGAAAAAACTCATACAATTCTGACTTATTTCTGAAAACAAAACAATATTTTTAACCTGTCTAAAAATGCTTCTTAATATAAGACTTTTTTAGATAATTGGACTACAGTCAAAACCAAAACTCTAAGTAAAAGCAGTGTAAGAAGGTTGAAACGGAAGCTTTAGCTGATATTGATTACAAAATAGATGATAACAATGTTAAAGATATTGAAGTGGAGGAAAACAAGCAGACAAACTATGCTATTCAGAATGATACAATGAAATAAAGTTGATGTTGTGTGCAAATTAGCAAGGCACAATATTAATTAACAGCAGTTATAGTTTTAGTGTTAAGATTTAGTTTACTGTTAGTAGCATGCAAATATACATATTACTGATATCTTGTTTGAGTCAAAGAGAAATATTCTCTTTTTTGTGTCTGAATAGGTTCCATTGTCATTCATTTTAGCATTTATGACATTTGTCAAAAGTTTACATCTTGCAGAATCTGGAAAAAAAGTTAATTATTTTATTACAGCTGAACTCACATGTAGCTTTTACAAAGGGTTTGAATTCTGAGGCTCCAGAAGGAGATGCAATAGGAGTCAGGGGTGAAAACTTTTGAACAGTTTAAAAAAGTGTAATTTTTTTTCTTATTTTGCCTAAATATATTTTAGTTTTTATTTAATACTGCACTTCAGAAGCTACAGAATATACTGTATTTAGCATGTTTCCCAGAAGACAAAATAAGTTAAATTACCCTGATCGTCATATTCAAGTGTTTTCAACCCCTGGATCTTAATCACTGCATTGTTTGACAACACAGTATTAAGAATCAAGTGTATGTAAACTTTTTTGTTTAAAACGAAGCTGTTTTTATCAATTCAACTATTATTCTCTCTTGTGGACTACATGTAAACATCTTATGCGAAATAACTTAGGTTAGTACTAAAACATAGGCTTTTTGTTTGATCTTTCTTTTGGGGTAAAATAATCTACATTTTGAAGGTTCTGCAAATTGCATGAACATGTTGACTTTAAAAATGAAACATCATACTTACTTTTATCTGTGCTATTGAATATTTAAAAGAATAAGTGATCTACTTTCAGCATATGACAAATGTGTGAAACCTTTAGTGGTTTGCAGGATAGTGTCAGCGCATTAAGGTTTTAAAGTTACGCTTAATCTTCTGGATATGCTGTGACATTTGTGATTATTTCATCTTGGTTGCTTTATTTCTGCATTATTTTATACTTTTTTGTCAGGCAGTAGATTTTACTTATAGAAAAAACAGTTCAAGTCATAATAGTTGATTAATAAAGTTCAAGATTAGTTCAGGCTTTTCTGAAGTTAAGGTTTTAGAATAAAAAATAATAAATAAAAATAATAATCAATACCCTTGGCTATCATGTAATTTCATTTCATTCAGCACAATCTGGGCTGCAATGATATACAACAAAGATGGATGCATATGCAAGTCTCAGAAACAAAACCAATAATCACATAATATTTCTGAAAACATGCCTGACAAGATCAAGATTTGTTGGTACTTAAACTACTAAACAATTTTAGTGTGAAATATATATTTTGACCTTTAAAATGTTTTTTAAAAAATTTAAAACTGCTTTTATTCTAGCCAAAATAAAACAAATAAGACTTTTTCCAGAAGAAAAAATATTATTAGACATACAGTGAAAATTTCCTTGCTCTGTTCAACATTATATGGGAAATATTAAAAAAAGAAATAAAATTCAAAGGGGGGCTCAAAATTGTGACTTCAACTGTGTGTGTGTATATATATATATATATATATATATATATATATATATATATATATATATATATATATATATAGATAGATATATATATAATGGAAAAAAGCAAATATATTAACATCCTAAAGCTTGAAAACCCAATTTGATCTCTGACCCAAATACAACTAAGTTACATTAAAATAAAGTGTTACCAATGCAACAATTACAGAAAATTTTTCAATTTAATTAAAACTGTGTTTTAAAGTATTCTACTTTGCACTACTAGTTCAATGAAACACATCTGCTACAGAACAAATATGAGAGAAAAAATAACAATGGCCACATCTGACCCCATCTGTTCATGTGTTTTTGTGATTCACCAGCTGGTAACCCTTCAGTTTTTAAATTATTATTATTATTATTATTATTATTATTATTATTATTATTATTATTATTATTATTATTTCTAGTGATGTTACCCATTCTCTGACGACATGGGCTTAATCAAATATCCTTTCACTCACCGGAACTTACGATATAGTTTAAAAATTCACACACACACGTAAAAAAATGAATTTTTCCTCCTAGCTATAGTCAAACTTGTAATTGAGCAATTACAGCGTTATGGATGTGAAAACTTAAAACATCAATTCACACAGAAAGTATGTTAACATTATATTGAAACGTGTTTATATTTTACAAAACAACTAACCACAGAGTTACGGGATCAGAAAAATATCAATCTGTGAACATTTTTTATATTTTAAATGAGGGAAATAAACATGCGTTATAAATGAGATCGATAAAGTCTGCAAGTTTACAGTATACATACTCTACCTGACAAAAGTCTTGTCGCTTATCCAAGTTTTAGGAACAACTAATAATAACTTGACTTCTAGTTGATCATTTGGTATAAGAGGTGGCTTATAAGGCAAAGGCCTCTAGATTACGCTTATTTTATCAAAATAAAATATGATCATGCCTTGATTTTTAATGATTTAATTAGGACAGTAAGGTCTGACTTTGCTTAGACAAAATTCTTGTCACTTAACAGAAATAATGTCCAGTATAGAATATGTGGTCATGCTACAGTGGAAACAGAATGAATATTGTGTCTGACTCCATCATGAGCTTGGAGGACTGCATCCATACATCTCTGACATGACTCAAATCACTGATTAATAAAGTCATCTGGAATGCCAAAGAAAGCGTTCTTGCAGGACTCCCAGAGTTCATCAAGATTCTTTGGATTCATCGTCAACGTCTCCTCCTTCATCTTACCCCAGACAAGCTCAATAATGTTCATGTCTGGTGACTGGGCTGGCCAATCCTGGAGCAGCTTGACCTTATTTGCTTTCAGGAACTTTGATGTGGAGAAGTATGAGAAGGAGCTCTATCCTGCTGAAGAATTTGCCCTCTCCTGTGGTTTGTAATGTAATGGGCAGCACAAATGTCTTAATACCTCAGGCTGTTGATGTTGCCATCCACTCTGCAGATCTCTCGCACGCCCCCATACTGAATGTAACCCCAAACCATGACTTTTCCTTCACCAAACTTGAATGATATCTGTATAAATCTTAGGTCCATGCGGGTTCCAGTAGGTCTTCTCCAGTATTAGTGATGATTATGATGCTGCTCAACAGATGATTCATCAGTAAAATTCTACCTTCTGCAACTTTTCCAAATGATCAACTAGAAGTCAAGTTATTATTTCTTGCTCTTACAACTGGGATCGACCACAAGACTTTAGTCAGGTAGTGTACTTTGTAGAAATTCTGTGAATTAAACTGCACAACCCAAAATAAATAATGCTAATCAAAGGAATAAGAGTCGGCTCTCTATAGAACAAACATGATTGATTTTATTTTATTTTATATTTTTTCATTTATGAGGATAAAGCTTGGTTATGGATGTGACTCCTCTCCATTAAAGATTTGACAGATGTGAAATTGGCACTTTGGTAAATCGAATATAATTGCTTGAAAACACTGACAGAGACATTTTTGAGTATTTTTAGAGTGCTGTAAAATACAAACCTAGTAAAGGTTTTGCTTTTTTTCATGGCAAGGTTGACACTTGCATAGAATCATTCATAGTACTACATACGAACTTGTATTTCATTGTATTACAAACACATACACACACATATAAGGATGATTTTGTTTTCCTCCTAGCTACATTCAAACTTTCTTTTCTTTGTGGAAGACAAAACTAAAAAAGACACCCCAAACTCACTATACTTGATGCTTTTTAAAGCACTTAGGCTTATTTGAGTTCCTGAAAGTGTTTAATGCATTTTCGCAGAAGTTGAAAATGGTCCTAAAATGACTGCACAGTTGAATTGAAGCTCACTTAAGGGAGCGGGAGCTCTCAGTGCAGTCAAGTGAATGGGCAGATCATTTAAAAGGCCACATTAGATGCCACTGGAGTCAGTACAGAAGAGCAGCGTGGATACAACAGGAGGGTAGTTCCTTTATTGATTTCACATGTTGCCAGTCTCTGATTGCTCAACGTGCTGAATCAAGACTGTTTGGAGTGCCAGGCTTTTACAGAGATCACTTTCACACGCTCCACTGGAAGAGGTTAAGATGAGTTCCTGAGAATTTCCCATGACAGCAGTGGCATCAGATTAAAAAAAAATTACATTCTGCTATATATGGTTTTTTTAACGTCATCTGTTTATTTGATTCAGTGACATTTGCCACAACCATAGACTGGTTTTGCGGTAGACATTTGCAGACCAAGACTGGTTACTCACTGAAGCTAAGCAGGGCTGAGCCTGGTCAGTACCTGGATGAGAGACCACATGAGAAAACTAGGTTGCTGTTGGAAGAGGTGTTAGTGAGGCCAGCAGGGGGCGCTCAACCTGCAGTCTGTGTGAGTTCAAGGGGACACCATACTGTCAGTGAGCACCGTCTTTCGGATGAGATGTTAAACCAAGCTCCTGAGGTTATTAAAAATCCCATGGCACTTCTCGTAAAGAGTAGAGGTGTAATCCTGGTGTCCTGGTCAAATTCCCTCCATTGGCCCTTACCTGCCATGATCTCCCAATCATCCCCATCCACCGCATTGGTTCTATCACTAGCCCATTTCTCACAGTGATACTGGAAAATTTCTGAAACGACTTTACTGGTAAGTGTAAAAAAGCACTGTTCACACAGGCAAGGAGGCTGAAGTATTATTCCAGAAAAGACCATTCACACATCTATTCCAAAATACCGCTAAATTCTGACATCATAAACCAGAAATGACCTCTAAACGGCTGGGCTTGTATTTGTAAAAATTTGACTACATTACAAACTCTGTGAATGGATAAGTGTTGTGAACAACTTCGATAAAAATCTATAGAGGAACACGTTCGCATGTCGAGATGTACATAATATGTGTGTGTGCTGGCGCTCAGTGACTGCATCACGTGCACATGCGACGTGTCAAGCAACTGAAGGAGGCAGAGCTTGAAGGTAAACAAACAGTTTATCATAAGCATCTTATCAATCATTATTTACACAGTTGGCATTCAAGGGAGAACATAGAAACGTTATCTGACCAACACCTAGCAGCTAAATGTGTCTGGAAAAAATATTAAAAGGCTTATATCTTGATAAACAGCGTGGATGCGAATGAGTGTTCTGATTGGCTAAAGTAGATGTCTCACGTCAGTACGTTCTAGACGTGAATGCGCTCTTTCCAGCAATCTTCCTTCCGCGTTCACAGAGCGGAGCATTCCGGCAAATTACCGGTAATGTTACAACTTCTCTTTCCGGAAAATAGCCAGAACGAATTTACCAGTATTTTCGAAAAGGGCCTGTTCACACATACTGACCTTTCCAGAAAATTGCCAGTACTTTTCCGGAAAGGTCTCTCCACTCCCCCTTTATACCTGGTGTGTGGTGAGCGCACTGGCACCGTTTTCTTGTGGCTGCCGTCGCATCATCCAAGTGGATGCTGCACACTGGTGGTGGCGTGGAGCAACTCCCACCCATGAAGTGCTTTGGGTGTATGGACATACACGATAAATGCACTATATAAACACACATTACATTACATTACATTACATTTAAGACACGGCACTTAAAAGCAGTTTTGAGTGCAATTAGCTACAAAGTAACAAGTTACTGTAATTAGATTATATTCCTGCAGAAAGGTAAAGTAAGGGATTACTTTTCATTTTCAAGTAATTTAATTACAGCAACTTATAATGTACTTGTTTAAATAATGTACATAAATTCAACAGTTCTGGATTAATCAATTATGAGAAGCAGAGTAATTCATTTATCATGTAGATTGAACATGCTTGGGGTGGCACCTCACAGCAAGAAGGTTGCTGGTTCGAATCCCTGGACCAGTTGGCATTTCTGTGTGGAGTTCGCATATTCTCCCCGTCTTCGTGTGGGTTTTCTCTAGGTGCTCCGGTTTCCTGTCCAAAGACATGCGCTATTGGTGAATTGGCTAGGCTAAATTGTCTGTGGTGTATGTGTGTGAGTGAGAGTGTATGGGTGTTTCCCAGAGATGGGTTGCAGCTGGAAGCTGCGTAAAACATATGCTGGATAAGTTGGCGGCTAATTCTGCTGTGGCGACTTCTTACCCCTTTTAATAAAAAGACTAAGCTGAGAAGAAAATGATTGAATGAATGAATGAGTATGCGTGTAATTATATGTAAATTCAACACAATCTCACGGCAATTCGTAACTTTTTGATTTAGTGGCTAATTCGTATGAATTCGTACGATCTAATTCGTACATTTTCGTACGATTAGCTCATCCCCCAATGGCGGTTGGGTTTAGGGGTGGGGTTAGGTGCCACGCCTCCTTTTTAAAATCGTATAATTTCGTACGAATGAACTCGTACGAATTCGTACGAATTAGCCACTAAACTGACAAAACATAAAATACTTACGTTTTCTCGTGAGATCAGGCTGGTAAATTAGCTATTAAATGTAAAAGTTGCAAATTGCAATGAATAGTATGCAGTGTAAAAATAAAAAATAAAAATAGTACTGCTTTAAATAGTTTTTGTTGAATCAAAAGAAATTTTCTAGTCATCTCAACTTACATTAGTCAAACTGACAAAATATATTAAGCTAAACGTGTTCATTTATTAAAATAAGGAACATTAAAAAAAAACATTTGTTGTCTTTTTTTCATATCATTTTTAACAGTGTACAGTGAAAAAAAATACTGTGTACATTTTACTTAAAAAAATTGAGGCAACCATTTGCATTAGCCTTTTGAGTATTTCAAACTCATTTTATTCGAGTTTGTCCTATTACACTTTGCATGTTCTCAGCTTGCATTTCAAGCAACATCAATTCAATTCATCAGTTTTCAACTTGTAATTTTAAGTGAATCAAACCTGATTTTAAGTAAAATGTACTTATTTATCCTAGTGATCCACACTGTATTATAAGTTACTATTATTCAGTGAAACTTGTGCTTTTTAATAATGCAAAAAAAATAAATTCTATTTAAATTAAGTTTATAAAATCCTTTAAAAAAACACATAATTTTTTTTTACATGAATCATTTTTGTACAAACATTAATCTTTATTTTTCTACAGGTATCAAACAATAAACACCAAACAGTCAAATGTATTTATTTAACTGAAAAACTAGTGAGTTGCCAGGTTTATTTCGTTTATTTGCGTCAGCTGATGTTTTTTTTGTGTGTGTGTTTTTTTGTGTGTGTAAAAGGCACCGTTTTATGGATTCTGACATGGACTATGAGAGGCCAAATGTCGAGACTATCAAGTGTGTGGTGGTTGGGGACAATGCAGTTGGAAAGACGCGGTTAATCTGTGCCCGGGCCTGCAATGCAACGCTTACACAGTACCAACTACTTGCCACACACGTGCCCACAGTCTGGGCAATAGATCAGTACAGAGTCTGCCAGGAGGTGAGGAGTGCCTGATATCATTTTCTTGTTGATTCACAGATCTTATATAAAAGAAAAGTTGATGAAAAAGCATTTGATGAATCAATAATCTGATTGGAAATGTGCTGTACGCAGTTTCTCGGGTAAATCTCCATGCATGTGATAGGTGTGTCTCTCCGGACAGGTTCTAGAAAGATCCAGGGACGTGGTGGATGATGTCAGTGTGTCTTTACGTCTCTGGGACACCTTTGGGGACCATCACAAGGACCGCAGATTTGCGTATGGCAGGTCAACATGGGCTATTATTACTCTGCTTCGTTCTAGATCAAATCTATTTGTCACAGGGTACAATTCTCGCTATTAACAGATGAGTTTTAGCTCTAAAAACTCTGAATCTCATTAATAATTATTGAGATATTTGTTGGGTTTAGGATTAGGGACACAGAATCAGATAATTCAGAATATGGACTTATTAATTACTAATAAACAGCCAATTTTGTGCTAATAGGCTAGTAATAAGCCATTAGTTATTAGTGAGAATTGGTCCCTATACTAAAGTGTTACCAATATATAGATAATCCTTATAAATTACTAAGGATATTGTTTATCATTCTTACATTGAAGAATGCAGGCAGGGCAACATGGATTATTATTACTCTAGTTCTACAATCCACGCTATTAACACATTATTAACTATGACGTTATGATGCTCCTAAAAACTTCTAAATTTGCTGCTCTTTAATAGTTATTGAGATAATAGTTGGGATTAGGATTAAGATGCAGAATAAGATCATGCAGAATATGTACTTAATAATTACTAATAAACAGCCAGCATTGTGTTAATATCAATCCACTAGTAAGATAATAGTGAGAATTGCTCCCTATAGTAAAGTGTTATCAAAATATATTGATAATATACTTTTATACTACTTATAAATACTTCATACAAAATCAAAAATATTTGTCAGTTTATTTTAGGGTACAATTCTCGCTATTAACAAACCATTAACCCTACCTGCCAACACTCCCATTTTTCCCGGGAGTCTCCTGTATTTCACACCGATCTCCAGCCACCCTCCCGTTTTGTTATTTCTCCCGGAAAACTCCCGTAATTCCACGCCTCGGGTCCTCAACTTTTTGGTTTTTCCCAACATCCCGCCCCGCTCACCTGATCGTCAACTTTGGTCGTATCTTAACGCCACCGCCACCTGAAACCCTGTCCTGGTACATTTACTAACAAAACACAAACAACCCCCCACCCCTCGGTCTCCCGGAATTTCATAAAACAAATGTTGTCAGGTGTGCTATTAACTATGACTTTAAAAACTCCTAATTTGCTGCTCTTTAATAGTTATTAAAATAATAGCTGGGTTGAGGATGATTAGAATGCAGAATAAGGTGATGCAGAATATATACTTATTAATTACTAATAAACAGCCAATATTGTGCTAATAGGCAAGTAATAAGTTATGGTCCCTATACTAAAGTGTTACCAATATATTTATACTCTTTTTTTTTAAATGACCAAGCATATTGTTTATCGTTATTCAGTTTTAATGTTGTCCTTTTTTTCCTAATTGTTCCATGTCATGGATTTTGTGAATATGTAGATACTAGACAAAGCAGTACATTATCTACGAGTATTGAATAACGAGTATTGTTTGCTAAGTTCCCACAAATGTAAAGTTGTGGCATCCTGTGGAGCTGTATAAGATTCAAATTTGCTTTCCATGAGAAGCTTTGCAGATGTAAAAAGTGACCCACCAATCTGATCGTTTTTTTTTATATATGTTATTGAGTTATCTTTGGTTTATTAACAGGTCTGATGTGGTGGTGTTGTGTTTCTCCATTGCAAACCCAAACTCACTGCACCATGTAAGGACGATGTGGTATCCTGAGATCAAGCATTTCTGTCCCAGAGCTCCTGTTATCTTAGTGGGCTGCCAGCTCGACCTGCGCTACGCTGACTTGGAGGCAGTGAACAGAGCTCGACGCCCACTGGCCAGGTAAAAAAACCACAGTAACTGTGACTTACAGAGGTGTCCAGTCCTGCTTTCGGAGAGCCAGGGTTCTGGAGAGTTGAGCAGAACACACATCTGCCTGAATATTTGGCCAAGTCCCATCTTGACCCCTTGAGGTTTTGCTTGAGTCCACACTTTCCATCTACAGTAATGCCACCTTTGCTACTGGGCAGAAGCTTGCTGAAAGCTGAAATGCAGAATCAGCTGAAGTGTGCATTAAGAGTAAATAGGGGATGAAAAATGGTGGTCATGAGCATCATTTCTGGAAGCTGAAATGATAAATGGGACTCTCTCTATATAAAGATGGCGGCCAATATAAACGTGAGAACTAAAAGTAGTTACAACCCTGGTCTAGGGACAATGCCGCAATGTAAAGGATCACCAGACAAATAAAATTAAAAATAAAATCTTTTTTTTTGTCTTTTTCTTTTTTATCACCCCAAAAACGTGAGGCCAACTACCTTGGAGTGGACCCACAGAAAAATAATAAACGTACACACTAACTAAACACCCAAATAAAACTAACTACACCTAATAAAATAACAGAAATGTACTTTCTCTTAATTTATTAACAGAAAAATACAAACTCCACCCCTACCTCCCTAACTAGTTATAAAACCAGGAGAAAACATTTACAGAAACGAAAAGTGTGGTGTCCAACCCCTACTGCCTCTTACCGTGTACAATATTCAATGTTTACAATCAACAAACAAACAAACCATAAACAAAATAATAGGAGGGAGAAACACGGATGGATATACAACAAGGAGTCAACACTTATACATCGACACGGGAAACACAGTCAACAATAACACTTAGCAACAAGAATAATTTTATATCACACAAACCCAAAATAACACGCCAACCAAAAAAATCGCTCTCACCCCACGCCCATTTTTCCCTTTTTTAAAGTACGTCCTGGGTTACTTCATCCAATCCCAGGGCACGTCGTCTACGTCAGTGTTTCCCAACCCTGTTCCTGGAGGCACACCAACAGTACATATTTTGGATGTCTCCATTATCTAACCCATTCATTTCAGGTTTTGAAGTCTCTTCTGATGTTATGATAAGATGATTCAGGTGTGTTTGATTAGAGAGAGGTTGAAAATGTGGACTGTTGGTGTGCCTTCAGGAACAGGGTTGAGAAACACTAGTCTACGTAACTAGGCCAGGGCCTGCAGATGTAAAGAGAGGGACAGAAAGACACACACACCTGCCAACGCAACAAAGTGGACCATTTAGGATTGAGTTATCCATATGATCCTGAAAAGCTTTATTAGTTTTAGGTTTGTTTAACCAGGACTGGAGCTAAACTCTGGAGAAAAGTTGTCCTCTGTGTGCAAGACTGGACAGCCTGGTTGTAAACCTTTGAACTAGGTCTGGGCAATTAATCGAATTGAAATCGCAAATCTGTGATCGTCATGTACATCTTTTCAAGGAAGCATTGTAAATCTCCTCTGAAGGACAGAGGGCTACGAAACTGTCCATATATACATGAAGGAACCCAGGAAATCCCCTGGGGAAACTAGCGGTTGTTGAATAAACAGAAGATGTTACTGCTTTCTTTGATTCAGCATGACTAATAAACACATAACTGTGGCATCATCTCACAGATTGATCCATTTCACACTTGACTGTAGTTTTGAGGTGAGTTTGGGGTAAACCATGTTAATTAATCTTGTAATTTTATATGTGACATGTACTCCAGCTGTAGTTCATTGAGAAGCAACACATTAAGAGGAATTATTGCAGAAAGCTTGTCTTGATGTTGACCGATTAAACCAAATTCGAGTTTAAACCATTTTTTTTGCCTTGATTATCAGTGTACTATGAGTCTGTTTAGTAAACTCTGCTCCATCTAAAACAGGGGTGTCTAAAGTCAGTCCTGGAGGGCCAGTGTCCTGGAGAGATTGGCTCCAATCCTAATCAAAAACACCTGAACAGGCTAATCAAGCTCTTACTAGATATACTAAAAACTTCCTGGCAGATGTGTTGTAGCAAGTTGGAGCTAAACTCAGCAGAACACCGGCCTCCAGGATCGAGCTTGGACACCGCCTGATCTAAACGCACGTCCTAGAGGATTAATAGAACTGGTTTTATTGTCAAAATGCGCCTGAAAATGGCCTCGATTAAATCACCCTGCCCTGCTTTGACCCTGTCAATTCTGCAGTAAAGCACCGAGCTGGGCAATTCTGACCCTTGAGATCCAATTTTTCTGCACTGTTTAACTCAAAGCCTGATTAAACTCATCTGCCTATAGCTTTCGGGTGGGCATGGTCAGACTGCTCTTTGGCCTCATTGACTTTCATTCATATGCATACGAATGTGCCAGTGCGGAAACGCAAGCTCATGAGAAAAGTTTGGCATTTCGCTGCAGTCCAAAGCTCAAGTTTAGGTGAACTCTGAACTTTGGGAAGGATTTTAAAGCAAATAATGACTTGCATTTCAGTTTCTTTTTTATGCAACAATACTGAATACATTTGTTGTGCAAGTGTGGTATGGAATAATCATATACTATTTTGATACTATTTTATACTACCTTTACAGCGAGCATTTTCAACTTTTGGAGCCTGAAGAACAGGCCTGGGCAAATCTGGGCAGGATGCGTGAAAGTTCTTAAGCTAAAAAATCCCTTAGTTTGAAGGTTAAGAGTACCCTTAGTAAATCTTGGCTTGCAAGAACAAAAACCGAAGAGTCAACTTAAGGAATTTAAGGCTGCCATTAAGTATTTCCCCTTAATGACCTAATTGTTCCCTTAACCGTTGCTACAAGGTCCTTAGTAATCATTTCCCCTTAATAAATCTAAGGGTCCAAAACAGCTCCCTCAACTGAGCAAATGACACTCAAAATGCAAGCATTCTCATCCAAATAAAAATGTTTTAGATAAAAGACTTGCAGAATTGTAAAACAAAAATAGATAAATAGTTTAATAGAACCATTTAATGAACAATATAACATACACAGCATCTGCAAAGGAGTGCATCCATATGAAATTGCCATTTCAGTTCAGCTTCAAAAGGCTCTACGTGATTCCAGCCCAGTTTTATAGGTCCTCCATATGTAATGACGAGATCGACTCGATAAGGGAAAGAAAACGGCACAGATCGTGGTTCGTTGTGATTTGTTTACGTACCTATAGCAACCGCGAAGCCCATTGTCATATGTTGCCAGAAACTACTGTGAATTGCTTGAAAAAGGCACTTAGGTAAGGGTGACAGTTAAGAAGTTTGTTGCAACGCTCTTAATGAAATCCCTTACCTCTGGAATTTTCTCCCCGCAGGGAAACCCTTAAATTAAACCACTTAAAGGACATTCATATATCCGGCATTGGCCCTCCATTTTATGCAGAAATAAAAATTGTCTGCCTGTAGATTTCTAGTAATCCTAAAGGCCTTAGTTAGCTTGTTCAGATGAGTTTCAAGACACTTTTTGCACTGCTCAGTATGGCATATTTACAGTGATGGAACATCCAATGATGCTGGTAGTGACGATTCTCTCTGACAAATCAGTGCGAATCAATCTCAGATGCTTTACTAACAGTTTGACTCACTTGGAACATCACCTGAGGTGGTACAAAAAGTACCAAGTACTAGATACAGAATGCTAGGTACACAAATCTTTTATAGCAGAAAATGATGGGATGAAAATGGCATTTTTCGATTTTCGTCCAAAAGAGAAAAATGTCTGAAGAAAGGTTATGCTGTGCCGCACTGCCAGACGTGCTGGTTTCACTCTCCCTTCAGCTTCAGACACTGCATACCGGATGCAGAAACTGCGCATTATTACCAATAATTCCAATTCACTACACACAGGCCATTTTTTTCCTACATTGACCAAATCGCAAGAGCAGTAGAGCATTCGCCGCAATCAAATTTCAAAGTAGCTTAATATTTTGGTGTAGTCTATCTGGTTATGCATAAACTTTTTAAGCTTTAAAAATGTATATTATTCAATAAAAGATTGGTCAAGATCTGCCAAGCGCATCCAGAAGTTTTGGTTTTGGTCTAGAATTTTCATTTCTGTGCATCCTTACTCTCTAAGAAAGTGGACTTATGGCCAGAGTCACCCACTCTATGCACTAAAAACTTCTAGGTTGGTGCGTTGGGACATTGTTGGAGTCTGCTGAGGCATTATTTGCTATTAAAGAAAGTAAGTCATACATTTGGAATAACACAAGGGTGGTAAACAAGATGGAATTAAAATTTTAAAGCACTAGTACCCTGACACAATGTTGTTTTTTGTTTCAGACCCATTAAATCCAATGAAATACTGGCACCAGAGAAAGGTCGTGAGGTGGCTAAAGAACTAGGTGTCCCATATTACGAGACCAGCATAGTTGCTCAGTTTGGGGTCAAGGACGTTTTTGACAATGCCATTCGTGCGGCCCTCATCTCCCGTCGTCATCTGCAGTTCTGGAAGTCACATTTACGAAACGTTCAAAGGCCACTCCTGCAAGCCCCCTTCCTTCCACCTAAACCTCCTCCGCCCATTATAACAGTTCCTGCTCCTCCAAGTAACATAGAAGAGCATCCGAGCCGTCTGTTGGAAGATCCACTGTGTGCAGATGTGATCTTAGTCCTCCAGGAACGCCAGAGGATCTTCGCCCATCGTATTTACCTCGCCACATCTTCTTCCAAGTTCTACGATCTCTTCTTGACTGAACCTCGGGGCACTGAGGAGACCGAACGGGAACGTGAACGACCTAGAGGACCCCCACTTTCTGGTCGTGATTTGCTGATGCGCGCAGCTAGTTTTGACATTTGTGAAAGCAGTGACGATGGAGATAGAGCAAACTTGCGTGCGTGTACAAGTGATGGAACTTTAAAAGGTGATGGCGATCGTCGTGGTCGTCTGCTTCCTGCATTGAGTCGTGCTTTCATTAGCATCCAAGAAGAAATGGTGGATGACCCTGTGACTTTCAATCCGAGAAAAATGACTGTTGTGCACATGGACCCTTCAATGCAACCTGGTCCGTTCAGATCAGTGCTGCGGTACCTGTACACAGGCAAACTGGACGAGCGGGAGAAGGAGCTAATGCAGGTGGCTCACATTGCTGAGCTGCTGGAAGTGTTTGACCTGCGCATGATGGTGGCTAACATTCTGAACGATGAGGCATTCATGAATCAGGAAATCACCAAGGCCTTTCATGTGAGAAGAACCAATCGGGTCAAAGAATGTCTGGCCAAAGGGACCTTCTCTGGTAAGAGGCATGTGAATTGATTGTTGACTTGGTAGTTAATAGGGATAGTCTAGTAATACAAACAAGCAACTAGTGGCTTATTAAGTTGGACAAGCTAGGTTTTCAGAATTGTTGCTGTAACCTAAATGCAGGGTTTTCACGCTTTCACGAACAGCAGATTCAATTACTTTTTAAACCACTAAATATACACATCAAGAACCTTTGTAATTCATGACACCACCCTACAGTATGTAGACCCCAGTGTTAGGCAGTAGCGTCGCTACTAGCTTAACTACATTTCTCAATAGCGTAACGGTAGCGTCGATACTTTATAAATCCAATAGCTTTTCAGTAGCGAAGCTATTTTTTTACTCACGTAGCGCAGTAGCTTCCACACAAGCTACATTTACCGATCGCAGCTCAATAAGTGACAGTACCGACATTCACGGAGCTGTGAGTCCGGTGTCTAGCCGATGAAGGTAAATCCATATGATGGCGAGAATGACGATTTCTTCTTCTTCCTGTTTTACGATGGTTAACAACTAACTTTTTGGTGCGTTACTGCCACCTTATGTAAGTTAGTTTAATTTAATGCTAATTCGTAAATATTTCCCTTTACTATACATTACTATAGTATTTTAAATGTGTAGCACCTGGTTTTATTTTTGTTTTTGCTGTTAAATACTATAATTTGTTTCTGTTTGGTACAATATTGTTTACAGTAAACAACTAAACAATTCTGCCCATATAATTCATTGACAGTTTTAGTAATCACTAAGATATGATTGATAATTTAAGTTGCTTCGATTTAAAACTGAAAATTGCAAAAATAGCTTAAATGTAGCTTAGCTACTTTTGCAAAGTAGGTTTTAGATTAGCTTGCTACATTTCCCATGGTATAGCTTTTAGTGTAGTTAAGCTTTATTTTAAGTAGTGTAGCTAATAGCTTAGCTCACTACATTTTTCAAGTAGCTTGCCCAACACTGGTAGACCCACTTACACTTAAAATTTACATAAAAATGTCGTTTTACTTAAAAATGTCAAAATTTTACATTTCAAAAAGCCAAGTTTCATATGATTTTTAATAAAATTTCATAAATTCAATACTGGTCATATTCCAATGCGGTTTCTGAAATATTGATATAAAAATGTATGTTATTGATATTTATGATATTAACGTAAAATAAAATGAAACTAATAATTGTAAAGCAAAAAATGTTTTTTGTTATACAAGAAAACAACTTGTTGCGTTTGTTGCAACGGGCATTGATGCTGTCCTCACAGGAAATACAACTCGTTTACTTCACTCCACAAGCTTACGATCTGTGTGTGCGTGAGTCTGTGTTGCAAACTATGTGTTTGCATTTAGCGCGAGCCTCCGCTGACTGCGCGCGCACAGCCGAGATCTGTGAAGGCTTTTATACTTGACGCGCTCGCCAGAAACACGAACATTTCTTATGTGTGATTGCCAACTGTGCAGACGAATATCAAATATGGCAAATTAGAAAAGGTTGGTCAGTTCAATTATGTTACTATAAGTAATGTTTATTCAGCAATAATTCTTCAGTACAGTTAGCAGAACCGGTAACATTAGAGCTTATATATACTTCGGTCATTTATAATGTACCACCGATACCGATAAAGTACCGAGTTTCGGTACCCATCCCTACTGCCGTAGGAGAAGCCACAGTGGGCTTTTTTACATATATAATGAATAACTTGCACATAAAAGCTTAATTATACTTCTGCGTCGAGTGATCATCGTGACCCCCCAGCCTTGCACGTAGTCGTACATTTATACTTCTGCGTGCTGTTTGTGTTGCTCTGCAATAACACTTTCCAAAACGCTAGCTGGCAGCAAGTTTTTATGTTCCCCTGAGTGAGTTTCTTCGTGGGTGTTTTGTTTTTTCTGAACGCTACCTTAATGTACAATTAGCTAAAACTCGCTCATTCAGAGGTGGGAACCGGCAGACGTGCAACAACTTTAATCATAAGCTAAACACAAAACAGTTTTCATCTGGAGCTCCTTCACGGGACTCAACACTTGTAAACAATCAATCCATCAGGCTCTAGCTCTCAGAACTGCCCACGCTCGTCAGCGATACCAAGCTGCACTATGACGTGTAGTTAAATTTTTTGATAGGTGCACGTCACCATCGCTGTCAGCCAGGGCATGGGCTATGCGACCGCGCTAAGGCTGCGCTGGACCACACATGTGCCCTTGACAAAGAAGTATACATGTAAATCAACCTTTAGAAGACAAAGACGAAACTCAATGAACGCTCAACATAGTTCTGAAGGTAATAATAATAACCCACTGTGATTACAGACTTCGGCTAACATAATTAATACTGTAATTACCAAAACAACATTACCACTGGTTTGTCCATAAATGTCGTCCCATTGCACTTATTTTTGTTATCATATGATCTCTTAAACAAAATCACATGACTTTTTTGATGCGCATGCTGGAATTTATTCACTAAATGTGCTCTCATCAAGTTTATACACATTTTTTCACATCAGATAAAAAGTTTATTTTACTCAGTTATATGGATATGTTTTATTTGTGCAGTTTTTTTTAAATGTATTTGCATCTTGGTATATTATTTTAATGTAATATGTGCATAAAAAATGATATGAATGCAAACATAGCTGTTGACTAGTTTTGTTGTCCCTTTTGACATTTTTTGCAAATGCTACCGCATCCTTCCTGCACTGTAAAAATGCTGGGTTCCACGCAATTGCTTCTTGTTATCTCAACACAAATTGATTAAGTTAACATTGAAGTGGATTAAACATAAAATAATTAAGTTGTCCCAAAAAAAACCTCAGGAATTATGTTCAGCTCATTTTAAATAAGTAGTGTGAGTGTGTGTCATGTACAATAATACTTTCAGGTGGATATTAAAAAGCTAAAGTTTGCCTTTTTGGTATCTAAACACATAGCGCGCAGTGTTCATTTTAGCAGAGCGCCACTTCGCGTAACCAAAGCAATTTTTAATATGGACTCAACCAGAATTTCTCTTCAAGCTATTTTCCCCTTTACTTCAGCTCAATTATTCACCCCCATAGAGAAAAACAAGCCCACCTATTTTGTCAGCTGGCACTCGGTTTCATAATCAGTGCTGTTCTGGCTTTTCAACGCTCTCAGGGTTTAGAGGACATCAAGCTGTCTTGTAATGCTGACCTAGCTTTTCCCTCTCCTAACATAAACACGGAGCATTTCTATTTATTTATACTCGAGTGAAGCACTATAATTGAGCTTTAGTGGAACATAATATTAAGCCACTGTCACAAATAATTGGAGAATACGGTCTTATATTTCAGATTAAACCATGCCAACATAACTATAGTGGTAGTTTTAGTTGTGTTTGTTTCAGAAACTTTTTCCTTTTGTTTTAGTGAACTAATAAGATACTACAATAAATATAATACAGTAAGTTATCAATATATACAACTGAAGCCAAAATTATTAACCTTCTGTGAAATTGTATTTATTTTAAAAATATTTCCCACGTGTTGTTTGGGAAATATAGAGAGATTTTTTTCAACACATTTCTAAACATGATCGATTTAAAGGTGCAGTATGTAAGTTTGACACCCAGTGGTTGAACTAGGTATTGCAAGCCTGGTTCAAAACACACGTAAACGCAGGTTGCCAGATTGATGAATCCAACAGCAGTGTGCATAACTGTCAAGTCTAAAGGCTGGTTTAAGACTGATTTAAGTCGTGTTGTAAATAAAAGCAGCGACACGTGAGAAAAGGATGATTTTCCATATTAAAAGGAGTTTTTGTCCTAAGCAACACCTGAAATTAATATTTTAGGCTTCTATTTCTCACAGGTGAACAACAGGATAAACTGTGATCACCTCAGGTACACCTCGTGTGCTTTATTCAGTGTTAAATGCTAATAATGTGAGTTTGAATGCCATTTTACATGATATCTATTGCCATACTAATGAAAGCAGCAGCAGACTTTCTGGTCTCGATTTTCTGATGAAATCGAACTTTAGATCTGGGACTCAGTGCAAGCCAACACATACCAGTGATTCAGCATGTATATTTAATAATGTTAAATAGGTTTAATATGTATTAATTAGATTGTAAACATTACCGATTTGTTGGAGTGCAGTGAGTGCACTATTCTGTGCTTCTGAAAGGCTGTATTTAAATTTCTGTCGTGTTTTGTCTGGTCCAAACAGTCAAATTGATTATCACTGCAAATCTTGTCATGTAGCATGTTGTTAGGACACAGGGTTGCAATGTAACCTGCTCACCTAATGTTTACGCTTGTAATATTTATATTATTTGCTAGTTAATAACCACCTCATGTGGAACTCTGAATCTGTGTCTCTTTCGGAGTCTGCTACTATGCATCAGAGGTTGCATTTCGGTCGCGGATGCACACTTTGAGAGCCTTTCTAAATGAATGAATGACTGACACATGCTGTGTTCCTCCAAGGCAACTTGGGGTGTTGAAATATAAATAGTTAAACTGGTGTTGGGCGGGTTAAAGGGACAAAAAAAGACAGACTTTTCGCAAACATATTATGGTGTTTTTATGCTTTAGAAGAGCCAAACACTTACATACAGCACTTTTAATAACTAATTTCTAATAACTGATTCCTTTTAAGATACTAGTATTCAGCTTAAAGTGACATTTAAAGGCTTAACTAGGTTAATTAGGGTAATTAGGCAAGTTTGCATAACAGTGGATTGTTCTGTAGCAAATAGGAAAACACATATTTCTAATAAAATTGATCTTAAAATTGTTTAAAAATATAGAATAACTGTGTTACTTCCAGCCAAACTAAAAGAAATAAGACTTATAGTAAATTATTTTAGGAAGTACTGTGAAAATATCCTTGGTCTGTTAAACAAAAGTTGGGAAATATTTAAAATATATAATAAAAAATTCACAGGGGCACTAATAATTTTGACTTCAGCGATATACTGATTGGTCAGAGAGTGTTTGTATAATATGGATATCACAATTGTAATTAATAATTAATAATATTAATAATGACATCTGTTATGTGCTGCAGATGTGGTGTTCAAGTTAGATGATGGCACCATCATGGCCCATAAACCGCTTCTCATCTCAAGCTGTGATTGGATGGCAGCCATGTTTGGTGGACCGTTCGTGGAGAGCTGTACAAAAGAGGTACTGTATTCAACTTTCACACAACTTTAAAACTGACAATTCTGATCTACATTGTAAAGCACACCTCATTTAATATGCATTCTTATGGAATATAGTCTTTGATAGTAATTCAATTTTTTTTCTTTATATCTGAGACCTCTTTAGATTTAAATCCTATTCATACAGTACCTGTAAACCAAATTGTTTTTTAACCCCATTAAACCTTCTGTTTCATATTTGATACAAACAAATATTGTTGCACCCAAATTACTTGTTCTCTTGTCTAATTGACAATATTTCATTAAAAAGAGAAGTTCTTGGAGTATAACTGTATATCATTTAGTATAAAAATCCACCTTCAGCTCATATTTTACATCTTATTTGCTGTGAAATCATTAAAATAATAAATAATATGACAAAAAAAACAAACATTATAATAAAATTGTACATTATTTAGTATACAAAACCACCTTCAGCTCATATTTCACGTATTTTTTGCTGTAAAATCATAAAAATAATAAATATTTTTACAAAAAACAAACATTATAATAAAACTACATAATTTAGTATACAAAACCACCATTAGCTCATACTTTTTACATCTTTTTGCTGTGAAATCATTAAAATAATAAATAATATGACAAAAAAACAAACATCATAATAAAAATGTACATTATTTAGTATACAAAACCACCATTAGCTAATTTTTTTACATCTTTTTTGCTGTGAAATCATTAAAATAATAATTATTTTGACAAAAAACAAACATTTTAATATAACTGTACATTATTTAGTATACAAAACTACCCTTAGCTCATATTTTTTTACATCTTTTTTGCTGTGAAATCATAAAAATAATAAATAATATGACAAAAAACAAACATTATAATATAACTGTACATTGTTTAGTATACAAATCCACCTTCAGCTCATATTTCACGTATTTTTTGCTGTGAAATCATTAAAATAAGAAATATTTTGACAAAAAAACAAACATTATAATAAAACTTTACATAATTTAGTATACAAACCACAGTTAGCTCATACTTTTTTACATCTTTTTCTGCTGTGAAATCATTAAAATAATAAATAATATGACAAAAAACAAACATTATAATAAACTGTACATAATTTAGTATACAAAACCACCCTTAGCTTATATTTATTACATATTTTCTGCTGTGAAATCATAAAAATAATAAATATTATGACTAAAAACAAACATTTTAATAAAACTGTACATTATTTAGTATACAAAACCACCCTTAGCTCATATTTTTTACATATTTTTTGCTGTGAAATCATAAAAATAATAAATATTATGACTAAAAACAAACATTCTAATAAAACTGTACATTATTTAGTATACAAAACCACCCTTAGCTTATATTTTTTTTACATATTTTCTGCTGTGAAATCATAAAAATAATAAATATCATGACTAAAAACAAACAATATAATAAAACTGTACATTATTTAGCATACAAAACCGCCCTTAGCTCATTTTTTACATCATTTTTGCTGTGAAATCATTAAAATAATAAATAATATGACAAAAAACAAACATTATAATAAAACTGTACATAATTTAGTATACAAAACCACCCTTAACTCATATTTTTTTTACATCTTTTTTGCTGTTAAATTATAAAAATAATAAATATTATGACAAAGCATACATAATAGAATTGTGCATAATTTGGTACAAAAAATCAACCTTTCAGCTCATATTTCACACCTTTTTTGCTGTGTAATCATAAAAATAATAAATATTTTGACAAAAAGTAAATGTAAAATACAAAAAACAAAACAAACAAACAAAAATTAAATAAATAAATATAAAGAAGGTTGTGGATTTCTTAGCTTTATCTTTGTGGTCAAGGATTCTCATTCAGGTTTAGGTTGGGACTCTGTGCTGGTAGCTTCAAAGGATCTGCTTTAACCAGTTTTTCCTGCATGAAAAGTGCTCGATTGGTTGATAAATGTAGGGAAAGGATCCCATGTTGCTGATGGAGCAGTTTTTCATTCACTCTGCCATGCTTCTGAATAAGAGACTCAAGTCCTGCTGTAGACCCATATAGAAATCTGATATATGGAAATATATGCAGACAATCAAAAAATACTATGCTTAAGGGGGCTAATAATATTGACCTTAAAACTGCTTTTATTCTAGCCGAAGTAAAATAAATAAGACTTTCTCCAGAAGAAAAAATATGTCAAACATAATTTGGGAAATATTTGAAAAAGAATCACAACTGATTTCTATATGGGGAAAACACTGCCTCCTCCACCTTCCGCTCACTTTTGTACACACATTGGGTTTAGACTTGATGATTCCCATGAAATCAGTCTTGCATGTTGCTTTAAGAGATGACAGATTTGATCCCCCTTCATGTTTTGTCAGGTGCTGTTTCCTAACACTACGCGGAGCTGCATGCGTGCTGTGCTGGAGTATCTCTATACGGGACGCTTCTGCTCTCGGCCGGATCTGGATGCCATGGAACTCATTGTACTCGCAAACCGTCTCTGTCTGCCTCACCTGGTCGCGCTGACAGGTACGCAAATAAACCTGCACACACACCATTTTTTGCTGAGGTGATAATTCACAGTCTGAGTCTGATTACCAAAATGCGCTCATACACTGTAAAAAATGCTGCGTTCCACACTATTGATTTGTGTTGAGACAGCATGAAGGAATTAAGTCAATGTAATTGTTTTAACAAATTTAAGTAGATTGAACATAAAACAATTAAGTTGTCCCTCAAAAAACCTCAATAATTGTGTTGTTTCATCTCATTTAAATAAGCAAACATCATTTTTTTTGAGTTTATGTTATGAACAATATATTTTTTGAGGGACAACTTAATGGTTTTATGTTCAATCCACTTAAAGGGCACCTATGGTAAAAAATCTACTTTTCAAGCTGTTTGGACAGACATATGTGCATGTATGGTGTATAGACCGTCATATTGGGGTGATATAAACACACCCAGTGCTTTTTTTTTTCAATTTAACAGCATAAAAAACGGTGGACCAATTGGAGCGGTTTTTAGATCGACCGCAACTTTACGTAGGAGAGTGGTCCTCCCGCCCACCAACATTGATTGACAGGCGCATCATCATATCCTCAGTTTGTTGATTCACGTCCGCCATTTTCAGCGTGAGTCGAAGCGATATCACTAAAGGAACACGCTAGCTCTATTTTTAGATGCAAGGCTCATTGGGCTCAACACAAGAGCAATATTCTCCACATTATCGGAATCATTGGTTGTATCTTTAGGTAGGTTTGCAAACATGTGTACTTCTCATTGAGTCTACCTTATACTTCAGCCGTTTGCATTTCTCGTGATCACAGAAGCTCCCTGTGATCTTAACTAGCATGCGTTTTAGAATTCTAAACATCGGTTTCTATCAGGGTACACTCAAGTCGACGGCTGGGCGCCGCGGACCGCTGCAGAAACCTATGTTTAGAATTCAAAAATGCGTGGCGCGACGATTCGGACACTTCATGTCTCTGCCGCGCCACAGAGAGTGTCTGGTGTGCCATGTCGCGGCTTTGAGCGGCGCATCCGGTGCCTCAGTCAAAGTTAATTCAGTGTGCGTGGTTATTAGTTTCTGTGTACAAGCTCGGCACTTGAAACTAGCACACAGTTGGCTGTAAAACTGTACAAAGACACAAATGACTTTGTACTCTCTGCTTGGTCTGTGTCAGAGTCGTACATGTACGACTGATTGCTGAACCTTTCACTCCTGTTCCTTCTCTGTCTGCCTGTCAGACTCTGTTGCAAACGCAGAGCGGGTGAGCTAATGGCCCCGCCCCTTGTTACGTTGGCGGGAAGCTGAAACTAATCTACATGTGAAGCAACACACCCCTAAACCAGCGAGCTGTGGACACGCCCCCAACATGACACTTTTTAACACATTATAAAAAAATCTGAATTGTGTTTTAAACTGAACCTAAACTGGCACACTCAGAAGAACCATAATATTAATATTAAATCATAAAAAAGGGGTAAACTATGTGCCCTTTTAAATTTGCAAAAACTATTAAGTTAACTTATTTCCTTCATGTTTTCCTAACACAAATTGATTATGTGGAACAGTATTTTTTGCAGTGTAATGTTATAAACTGACAATTTTCCATTTTTTCCAAGCGATCTTCAAAGCAATGTTTTGAATAATTTCCCAGTGACTGCTTTATAATCAGGGTTCATACGGGTGCTGGAAATCCTGGAAAATGCTTGATTTTTAATCTAGTGTTTTCAAGGTTAGAAAAGTGCCTGGATTTTGGATAAATGCTCAAACCTGCTTGAATTTAAATAGCAGGGCTCGAAATTGCGATTGTTTTGGTTGCATTTGCACACAAAATTGTATCCATGCGGCCTCAAAATATATTTGGGAGCATATGTGCGAGTGCATAAATTGTTGCCGTGCAACCAGTTTTCATTTCAAAATGTTCACCGCATGTGCGTATTTATGGAGCTAACAATATGCCAAAACAATCTGAATTTGAATTGTGTTCATTTGAATTATTAACAATTGTAAGTTAATAAAACTGATTTTAAGCTATTAAAATGTTTTGAATTTCTTAACTTGATTATTAAACATCTGAAATTTAAGACAACTGAATTTTTTTAAGTCAGGTTTTTATAGACGTATTTTCAATCTTCCGAGTTTTTTGGGGTTCTGAATTCATAGACTGCAGATATTGGGTATGTAAAAATACAGTTTTAAGTTTTCATGATGAAGAACTTTAGTGGTCATCAACAGGGAAGTGTAGATGATCACCGAAAGGCAAACTCATAATATTGGCCAATCACAGAGCTGCATGCTGGCATTTGTTTGGCTCAGGAGGAGACCATTCGTCTGCAAACTGACTATCGGGGGTCAGCTATTTCAGTAGTTTGTGTAATAAACATACATGCTTCAGTGAATCAGATTCATATATTTAATTCAATTACATCTCATTGGTTAATCAAACTTTTGATGGATAAAGAGCGGATCCTGACCTCTGTAACCTTATCTTTTAGTTAAGAAATTTTAATTCAAAACATTTTAATAGCATATAATAATCAGTTTTATTAACTTACAATTGTCAATAATTCAAATAAACACAGTTTAAATTCAGATTGTTTTAGCCTATTATTAGCTTCATACGTATTTAGGAGACATTCATCCAGAATGCTTCTTTGCACTTGAAACGCCAAACCATTGACTGTAAAAAAATAGCAATGCACATGAACATCATGAACGACTGGTTATGAAAGTTTGGTACTACACGCAAGCAAAATCTGACTGGAAGCTCGTTTCTTGAGATATCAACTTTAGGTAGAAAGAGACCAAACCTAAAAACATACTTCATCCAATAACTGAACTTTTTTTATTTATTTTATTTTATTTTATTTTATTTTATTTTATTTTATTTTATTTTATTTTATTTTATTTTATTTTATTTATTTATTTTTTTGATAATTTTTGGGTGAACTATCCTAATAAATCTATGCTCTAAAGCAGTGGTTCTCAAACTTGGCACCAGCCAAAATTTAGTTTATAAACAGATTTATTGCATTTGAAATCAACACTAATCAAAACTAACAAGCAAAAATATATATATATATATATGCATGCGTGAGGAAAATATGTCTCAATGAAATCCCGTTATCACAAGAAAATAAATTTTTATAGCAGAATTGAGTGACCAAAAGATACACAGACGGACCGCTCACCGGCCCTGCACGCACTGCTTGACATGAATTCATTAATGAATCTGTTAACGATAACTGTGCTGTGTTCTCACGGGTGGTGTCTGATATTGCACGGATGCTTTTGACATATACCTTATTATGTGCATACATAATTTTAATAGCAATACCGGTCTTTTCATGAGCTGCAATATTAGTTTAATCTTAGTCGGTGCAAGCCCTTTTGCGATGGTGTACGTGGTGTTAAATTTTACATACAGCTGCCACTTGTACGGCTGACAGCGTCTGCCGATTAAATGAAGGATTAAACAGAACCTCTTGTGCTTAAAATGTGTAGATGTGGCAAACTGTTACCTGAAAATTCCGTCCCACAGACTTTACAGTGAATTCTTTAGTTATTTTCGTAGCGGACATAGCCAATGGAGGTCTTTTATCCACTCTTCGAAAAGTGTAGATGGTGGATTAACATTCACCACGTAATCAGTAATCAGATGTGCAATTATTTGTAGCTTTAGGTGTTTCTAAGACAAAATCTGTCAGTGTTGTTTTCATTCTCTCATCTTCAGAGCTTTACATTTTCGCGGTTGTAGCTCCTGTTATCTGAAGACAGGAGGCGTTGACTGAGTGATTGACAGCTGATTTTAACCAATCATTCGTATTCAGTTCTTAGAGCAGTGGGCCAATAAGAAGGGCGCAAAGGCGGGGCAAGTATTGCGGGCTTTATTTACTGCAGCAAGTTGACATGACAAGTTTTAAACTGTTCCTGAGCGCTGCGTTTCAAGTACAAAGATGCATTCTGCCTGAATGTGTCCTAAATACTTTATGAATCAGTAATATATTTTTAAAAATCTGAAAATATTAGCTTTCACTTGTAATACTGAAAAATATTTATTATAATCACTGAAAATTACACAATTTTTAAATCACTCTCGCGACCCCTTGAAATTATTCTGCGACCCCTGTAGGGGTCGCGACCCCCAGTTTGAGAACCACTGCTCTAAAGTATTCAACAATTTAAGTTAAAATGTCGTAATCTGTTTTTTAAAATAGGACAATGGTTTTAAATGTGAAAAAGTACATACAACATATATAAACGTAATTAACCGTGGTTGTTAGGTGCTGGAAAAGCATAAAAATGCATCTTGGAAGTGCTTGAAAAGTGCTGGAATTTGAAGTTCGAAAAGGTGTAAGAACCCTGTATAATAAAATGTACAAATTGGAATAAAGGATAAACATTTGAATTAATGAACCGCAGATAAAAAAACATCTATTATTAATGCAAATAAAATACTAAGCTAAAAATAAGGTGTGCTAAATTCTGTTTTGTGTGTCTGTCGTAGAGCTGTACACTGTGACGGTTCTGACTGAAGCTGCTATGATGGGAGCTGATATAGATGGAGATGTTCTGCTCTATCTGGACATGGCCCAGGTAAGCGTACTGTACCCCTGACCAAGAGAATGAAAACATTGCCAAGTGAAACACAATCACTTTAACACCCCAAGAGATAGCTGTTTGGAAAGCCTGATACTAGCTTGTCACTTTATCTGGTGGTAGCTGATGTGAGGTAAATATATAGCTAAACAACCCATCAAAGACAATACAAAGTACGTTCCTAATAATAACCATCATATTATTTAAAAAAAGGGCTTATTTAATTTCTGTTTAACAAATAAACAAAAATGAATATTTTATACTGATACAATATCAATTAGCATCAGGTATCCCAGGAAGATTGTACAAGGAGAAATTAAGAATCAATAGAGATTGAGGTAAATCTGGTTTTATATTCACACATTCAAACTTTCTCCTTAATAAAATAATTTCAGAAAAATATTACCTGACAAAAGTCTTGTCGTTAATCCCACTTGTAAGAGCAACAAATAATAACTTGACTACTAGTTGATCATTTGGAAAAGTGGCAGAAATTAGATATTTTTGGATGAACCATCTATTAAACTGCATCCCAGTCATCACAAATACAGCAGAAGACCTACTGGAACCCGCATGGACCCAAGATTCTCACAGAATTCAGTCAAGTTTGGTGAAGGAAAAGTCATGGTTTGGGGTTACATTCAGTATGGGGGCGTGCGAGAGTTCTGCAGAGTGAATGGCAACATCAACAGCCTGAGGTATCAAGACATTTGTGCTGCCCATTACATTACAAACCACAGGAGAGGGCGAATTCTCCAGCAGGATAGCGCTCCTTCTCATACTTCAGCCTCCACATCAAAGCTCCTGAAAGCAAAGAAGGTCAAGGTGCTCCAGGATTGGCCAGCCCAGTCACCAGACATGAACATTATTAAGCATGTCTGGGGTAAGATGAAGGAGGAGGCATTGAAGATGAATCCAAAGAATCTTGATGAACTCTGGGAGTCCTGCAAGAACGCTTTCTTTGCCATTCCAGATGACTTTATTAATAAGTGATTTGAGTCATTGCAGAGATGCAGAGATCCTCCAAGCTCATGATGGAGTCAGACACAATAATTATTCTTTTTTCACTGCACCATGACTTTATATTCTATATTGCACATTATTTCTGTTTAGTGACAAGACTTTTGCCTAAGCAAAGTCAGACCTTACTGTCCTAATTAAATCATTAAAAATCAAGGCATGATCATATTTTATTTTGGCCAAATAAGCATAATCTAGAGGCTTTTGCCTTTCATGTAAGCCACTTCTGATACCAAATGATCAACTAGAAATCAACTAGTTAAAATGAACACACGTGCGAACTTTACCTCATTCCGACAGAGCAATATTTTTAGCATCAGAAAATGTATGACAATATTTTTTTCATCTGTGTGATTGTTCCCATTAGTTCCACTGTGCTCTTCAGCTGACCGACTGGTGTCTTCACCACGTCTGCACCAACTACAACAGAGTCTGTCGCAAATTCCCTCGTGACATGAAGGCCAAATCTACAGGTAATTTAACAGATCATTTAACTGCCCCGTTTATAGTTATAATGGAGACATGGCAACTTTAGGTTGTTTCCACACTTGACGTTTGTTTATCTAGGCTCTTTTAGTCCAGACAAAATATCCCATCTTGAGATATTGTCTCATTTTGGTTCATTTAGATGTCTTTTTCTATGTAGTTTTAATATTTAAACTGAACGACATGGAAGTGGAGGGAAACCTGCAGAACATCTGCACAGAGTTTGTTTTGATCAAACCTTTTAAATTTGATTGCTGTCCTTTCACTCCGTAGAAATTGCAGTAAGAGCTGAGCGATGTGAAATGGTGCATAAATGTGCATTAAACACTTATACTCAGCAGTTTACATGTGTTTGTTGCCTCATTACAAACTGCACATGTGTGTCATTACAAAAATGTGTCAAATTGCAAAAACAGCAAAAGATACATTTGACCTTATGAGACCTTATGCCTCTTCGTTGTGGCATTAAATACATTTTGAATCCGTATATCCTGCATTTTGCATTCTGATGTGGTTATGCTGCTTTACTCTTCCTTGCGTTCTGTATCATTATCAAAATAAGATTTCCACATACATAGTAAGTATAATACAAGCTTAAATAAACTTATAGAGGGAAAATATATATTGTTAACTTACGTAAAATGATTTTTATGGTAATATCATTTCGAAAAATTGTGGCCAATTTATTCTGCCTGGAACCTGCATATTAATGATCCTGTGTGGAATCTTCGCAGTTTGTGTTTATTTCTGATTGGTAGAGCTGTGAACCTACACTGGTCTCACGGTTCGGTTCGGTTACGATTATCATGCCATCGATTCGGTTCAATTCGATATCTCTGTGCATTGACGGTGCTTTCCATACACAGTTTTATATTTTCTTCACAGCAGCAATTCTTGTATTAAAATGTATACATATATTTATATTTAGATACTATTTGTAATACAATTTTGCCATTTAATACAATCAGTCAGATATATAAACTTTACCTTTAAACAACACAAGCATTTATAACAAATAATATAAACAAATATAAAGTTTCCTTCATTTAATTAAGTTCACTCAACTACAATTCACATGGTAAGTCAAAGGAAAATGATTTGACATAATTGGCTCAAACTGAATTTTGCTGATGGCCTCTGTTAGTCTAAAATAAGTTAAAAATAACAAACTTAAAATATGTAGAAATAACTCAATTTGAATAAGTTAAAGTAACTTAATTACATTCCATGGGAAAAGTTCCTTCATTTAATTAAGTTCACTCAACTACTTCAATTCACATGGTGAGTCAATTGAAAATGATTTGACATAATTGGTTCAAACTGAATTTTGCTGATGGCCTCTGTTAGTCTAAAACAGGCTTGGGCAAACTCGATCCTCGAGGGCCGGTGTCCCTGCAGAGTTTTGCTCCAACACTAATCAAACACACCTGAACACCTTAATTAGTGTCTTCAAGATAACTAGAAAGCTACAAGCAGGTGTGTTTGATTAGGGTTGGTGCAAAACTATGCAGGGACACCGGCCCTCCAGGATCGAGTTTGCCCATCCCTGGTCTAAAATAAGTTAAAATAACAAACCTAAAATATGTAGAAATAACTCAATTTGAATAAGTTAAAGTAACTTAATTGCATTTCATGGGAAAGTTTCCTTCATTTAATTAAGTTCACTCAACTACTTTAATTCACATGGTAAGTCAATTGAAAATGATTTGACATAATTGGCTCAAACTGAATTTTGCTGATGGCCTCTGTTAGTCTAAAATAAGTTAAAAATAACAAACTTAAAATATGTAGAAATAACTCAATTTGAATAAGTTAAAGTAACTTAATTGCATTTCATGGGAGAGGTTCCTTCATTTAATTAAGTTCACTCAACTACTTCAATTCACACGGTAAGTCAACTGAAAATGATTTGACACAATTGGCTCAAACTGAATTTTGCTCGTGGCTTCTATTAGCCAAAAATAAGTTGAAATAACAAACTTAAAATATGTTGACATAACTCAATTTGAATAAGTTAAAGTAACTTAATAACATTCCATGGGAAAGGTTCCTTCATTTAATTAAGTTCACTCAACTTCTTCAATTCACATGGTAAGTCAAATGAAAATGATTTGACATAATTGGCTTAAACTGAATTTTGCTGATGGCCTCTGTAAAATAAGTTGAAATAACAAAACTACTTTTTTTATTCAACTACTTTTACATTCAATTTGTTGGGACAACATGAAGAAAAGAGATGGGTTGTAGCTGGAAGGGCATCCGCTGCATAAAACATATGCTGGATATGTTGGCGGTTCATTCCGCCCCAGATTAATAAAGGGACTAAGCCGAAAAGAAGATGAATGAATGAATGAATGAATAAATGAATGAATGAATGAATGAATGAACATGAAGAAAAATCATATTTTTTTTTACAAATTTAAGTGGATTGAACATAAAACAATTATGTTGTTTCCTCAAAAAACTCAAGAATTTTGTTTCAGCTCGATTTAAATGAATAGTAACCAAATAGCAAGCATATATTATTTGAGTGTGTAAAGAGTTTTAGCTGCATTAAATGGTTATATCAGCATTTAAAATACTTCTGCATTAAAAGCGCACATCCATCACCAATTCGGTTGGCCTCGTTCTGTTTTGCAGACAACCAGGAGCATTTCGAGAAACATCGCTGGCCTCCGGTGTGGTATCTGAAGGAAGAAGACCACTACCAGCGAGCTCGCAAGGAGCGCGAGAAAGAAGATTACCTATACCAAAAGCGGCAGTGCAAACGCAAGTGGCTCTTCTGGAATCTACCTTCCTCACCATCCTCTCCGTCTTCACCTGGATCCTCTGCAGTCATCTGATCGGCTCTCAGGGTGCAAAATCCAGCCCCTAAATGCAGGATATTACACACGATGAGGAACCACAGCCTTTTTCAGCTATACAAGATTACCTTTTCACATTTCTGTTAAGCAAAAATACCCAAGCCCTGCTTTTAGCTGCTGAAGAACACGCAAAAATCAAACAAGACGGAGAACACAAGTAATCAAAGCACATTTTTTTGAGTTCTCTGCTTCTGCACTGGTCTGATTTCTCAGCAAATCGGCTTTAGCAGATCATATCCTGCAGCGGTAGAGCTTCTACTGTTAGCGTCCCAAAAGCTGCATCTGTATAGAAACGTACTCCTAATTTAAAGTGCTTTTTAGCTCTAAAGGAAGTGAACACCGAAACATTATAGAGCAACCAGCAAACGTGACAAACCTGAATTTCTCAGTGTTTTGGCAGTCTACAATCAAACCACTTCGACAGACCCACGTTCTCAAAGATTCAGTTCGACAACTAAAGGTATTATCGTGACATTTTAAAGGCTGTAAGAAAGGATCCATGGCAAAATGTTGATCAGCACAGAAAATAATATTATTGTAGGCATGTAGAGTGGAAATATACAGGGTTGAGCAATACATATTTAAATGCACACACAGTAGATGAAGTCTAGCCACAGAAAGATCTTTGCTTATGTGTTATGAAGTACATCCAATTGAAGCTTATTAGAGCTTATTAAGCTTATTAAAAAATAATCAATGGTAGCAAAGGACTTAGTTCTGTATGTCAGTTGCTGATTGGATGGAGGCTGATTTGAATGTACAGCTAAAGTTGACTAAATAATTGGTCCAGCTTACGGAACCGCAGAAACGTCTGGCATTTGCCCAAAGAATCAAGTTATGTCAATTTGATAAAGAGTTGCAAAGTTAAAAATAAATAATACTAATAATATTAATAATAATAATAATATTAATAATAATAATAATAATAATAATAATAATAATAATGTACACAATTTTGCAACCCAGGCTCATTCTGAAAACGTACTATATACATTTCTGGAGAGCACCAAATACGTCCCAGGAGGTACATTTTTTTGCAGTTTTTGCAGAGGTCACTGTGTACGCTTTTTGAGATCTGAAATTTCTCTCACGAGTACTATTTGCGCCTGCTCTTCTCGCGTAAATCCACCAGAGGCCGCTGTCGACTGACTGACTGACTGACTGACTGATCGACTGACCCACCCTCCTCCTTCCCTAAACCCAACCGATAGTGTTTTCAAAAGTAATCCAGAAAAAGAAAAGCCCCCACGACCACCTGATTTTTTAATATTTATTTTTTTATCACGTTTTCAGATTTTACCACATTCACATCCTGTTATTAACTTGTTTATTTTATTTTGTGGCTTTTGTTTTTGTCTTACCTGCTTTCTGGAACCGTTCTTCACCGAACTCGAACCTCATTGTCGCAGTCAACTTCGCTCTGTGTCTCAGGGCCACAGCCGTACACGGCGAGCCACTGGACAAACGGGTAACAGCAGAAAAGCCGTCCATACGGAGGTAATCTGGTAATCGCGTAAGTAGCTCTGTAGCTCTACATAATTAGCGATCTTCAGAAATGTATATAGGGCTATATTTTCAGAATGAGCATATGTCGCATTTTTGATGTATTTTGACCTGCAGAAAGTAAGTTGATTGTGACCTGAAACTAATCTATCCAGAAAAGTATTTTCTCAAAAATACACATTTTTAATGAATAATCTTAATTTTTTTTAAAAAGCCTAAAATATGAGAGTAAGTATGATTTTTGTTTAAAGCTAAAATTTTGTATAATTTTTTTTTCCGAAAGAAAAGCTGTTAATTGACGAGAAATGTAGTAAATGAACCAAATTAGCATAAAATTAACCAAAGGTATATTGGTTATATTATATATATATTGGTATATTATATAACTTTAATGCAGTTAATTTTAACGTTATTCTTAAAGGTGCTGTATGTAAGTTTGACTCTAAAGCCTAAAAATGCCATAATATGTTTGCAGATATTTAAGAACATGCTAAACGAACATTCGTGTTTATATGAAAAACAATGCTAAAGCCAGATATTCTGCTTTGAAAATGTGCGTTACGTGCCGGAATGGCTGTTTTTATTTTGGTCCCTCTAACCCACCCAACGCCTGTTTAGCCAATTATATTTCAGCACACCGGGTCGCCTTGCTGGAAAACGGTGTATTTGATTCATTCGGTCATGAAGGCTCTCGAAGTATGCGTCCACGACTGAAATGCGACCTCCGGTGGACAGTAGCAGACTCTGAAATGAGACGCAGATATAGAGTTCAACATTAGGTTATTAATTACTTAGCAAATAATATAAATATTACGAATGTAAACTTTAGATAATCAGGTTACATTGTAACCCCACGTCCTAATAACATGCTACATGATGAGATTTGCAGTGATAATCAATTTGACTTTTTGCACCAGACGAAACATGGCAGAAATTTAAATACAGCCATTCAGAAGCACAGAATAGTGCACTCACTGCACTCCAACAAATCGGTAATGTTTACAATCTAATTAATACATATTAAACCTATTTACATTATTAAATATACATGCTGAACCACTGATATGTGTTGGTTTCCACTGAGTCACAGATCTAAAGTTCGATTTCAAACTGTTTATTTTATTTTCAAGATCTGAGCTGAACTATCTGCTGCTGCTTTCAGTAGTATGGCAATAAATATCAAGTAAAATGCCATTCAAACTCACATTATTAGCCTTTAACACTGAATAAAGCACATGAGGTGTACCTGAAGTGATCGTTCATCCTGTTGTTCAACTGTGAGAAATGGTTGTTTCTAAAATAGAATTTCAAGTGTTGGTTAGGACAAAAACGTGCCGTTGCTTTTAGTTAGAAAATGGTTCAAATCAGCCTTTAGGCTCGATATTCAGGTACACTCACCTCAATCTGGCAACCGTGTGTTTTGATCCAGGAGTGCAATACCTAGTTCAACCACTGGGTGTCAAACTTACATACTGCACCTTTAAAATGATAGAACAATTATATACAAAATTTCTACTTTTGATTGAATGATTTCTGAAGAATTGGGTGATGACTGTAATGATGCTGAAAATAGCATTTTAAAATGTGTTCGTAAATAAAACGGTTATTTTAAACATTAATAGTGTTTTGTAATGTAACTATTTGATTATATAAATGCAGTTGGGTATGCTTAGGGAAAATATTACAAACATATTTTCTGTGATAATCAACATTTTGACTGTCAGTAGTGTGTTTAACATGTATTGAGCCCAAATTGCTACTTTATGTGTTATTAGACTCTTTATTTGATCTTTAAGAAGGCCTAATGTTATTTCGAAACAAATCCTTTGAGATTTGCTTTCCCTGCCCACTGTGCTTTTACTTCAGCTTTTTTTTCTTCTGTATTTCTTCCTAGTAACCTCATATGTTTCTTCCCAGTAACATCATATGTTATCAGCTGACAAGAACAGAAATCAAAACCGACATCAAATGATTATGGTTTTTACGCAGAATCGGCATTCGCTGACGTCATGTCACATATTTGTGCTAGATTACACAACTGAAGTTCAGGTTTACAATCAAGCTGCATTTCGTCTCAATAACGACGATATCCTGGAAAACGGTAACAACCTGTAATATCATAACCAGATCCTTCAAAACGGGAGCCCGCTGGGTTTCTCTACAGGGAATATAAAGAGTGCCTCAACACTGCTGATATTCAATGTGTGGGCACCAGCTGCTGTCTTTACCAAAGTTAGCTCACGGGCGCTTCATAGCTTTTAGGTGAGTTTCACAGGCAGGCCTGTGACAATCCCATGATGCATAACTGCTTGTTGTATTTAAAGTGCCCATATTATAATATTTTTAAGATTCTTAAGGCGCACTGCACTTTTCACCCTATTGACTTCCATTCATATGCATGCAAAAGTGCCAGACCGAAAAGTTTCGGAAGTCACTGTGTTCCAAAGTTCAAGTGTGGTGACCTGCAAATTCACATCATGTGAATGCGTGACACCTATAGAGGCTCAAAATGTGACCTCAAAATCTATACAGAAACTTAAAATATGGAGTAATCGTCAGGTTTATCAGTGTTGCGTCTTTTTCCTCGTCAGTTTTTCGCAGTACCGTCCGACCGAATTTTGCACGTTGATACTCTGAGTGTGTCTACGGCATTTCACTGAAAAAGATGATTCATTGGATTTACAATAATTTTTTTTAGGTAAGTGGTTGCAAACAGTTTATATGGGCTCAATATAAACTAACAAATTAAGTTGAACTTTAATAAATTTTACTTGTTTGTTTCAATTCAACCCATTTAAATAGTTTGCAACCACTTACCTTAAAAAAATGAAGTAAATCTAATTAATAATTTTATTCAGGGTACTTTGGTTTCGGACGATATTAGCAATGGTTTACATCTATATAAGGTCAGAAACACTTATTTTTTTCACATCGCTGAAATGGATCCGCTCTCTCTAAATCCCGCCTTTCCGTGAGCTGCTCTGCTCTGATTGGTTTTGTTTCCCAATTAGCAGTGTCTATGCAAAACCAAATACTAGCTACCAAATTTGAATTTCCGCTCATCCATAAGAGTTCACACTTAGCTGATGATTAATTATAAGCTTGTTTGGCATGCTGTCCCTGGAGAGAGCCCTGAGCTCATAAGATCCTCGAGCCCGGGGCTCCCTCCCATTGCAAGGCGAGAGGGTTTGAGGTTTGAGGTCAGGTAGATCCCGAGAACTCCCCCGCTGTAATAATGAATGAACAGCCAGTGATTGCTCTTGAGAGATAACCATTTACTAGAAGCATGTCTATAGTGCCGGTTTGGATTAGTCAATTAACTTATGTTGCATGTTTTTTGGACGGTGGGAGGAAACCGGGGAACCCGGGGGAAACCCACGTGAGCACGGGGAGAAAATGCAAACTCCGCACAGAAATGTCTGCTGGTTTGGTAAAGCCTAGAACCAGAGACATTCTTGCTGTGAGGCAACAGTGCTAAGCACTGGGCCACCGTGTCACCCATCTAGGAAGAAGGAGGAGTAGGGGTGGATGGGGGGATTCTTCAAGACGAAGATAGCGGTGGTACGTAACCCAGGGTATTTGTAGTAGCTTAGGAGTCATCTGATTGGTGCATTGAGAATTGGATAATGCGGATCCAGCCACTAGCAATCATAAGCACGCGATCCTCTTCACTTATAAAGAGGTATTTGAGCGAAAACAATGGCATTGGGTTTACCGTATCAATTCTTGCACGAATCTTCAACCTTCGGAAGTGCTGAGGAAACATGATTTATATTTTTGCGAACATATTTTTGCAAAAATATTTTAGCGAATTGGCAGAAAAGTGTGTAGTTTGTCCAAATTCATATGACGTCGTTTATACAAAAATGTCCAATATTTAAAAGGAGGCATGCCCTTAACCCCACCCCTAAACTCAATCATCAATGGGGGATGAGCAGATTATACTGGAGGATAATGAGATTGTACAAATTAACCACTAAATCAAAATATTACGAATTGCGAAGTAGATTTGCTTACACAGCACAAACAGCTGATTCAAACAATAATTCAAACTAAACTCTTCCAGTCTCAGCCATAACTACAGCGCTTGAGGGTCAAAACACACAATGTTTGCAGAGAATTCTGAAATGATAAATGGTGTGAAAATACGTTATAAACCTCCAGCACATACAGGTATCCCAGCAGGCACAGAACGTCAACATGAAGTCAGATTGACTTTGTACCCCAACGTCATGGGAATGTTGCACTGTGTTTGGAAATAAAAATCAGGTTGCCATCAGAACCCAACGTGAAACCGACATCAATGTCCAACCTAAAATCAACCAAACATCATCTTATGATGTTACAGTTTGACGTTGTGTGGACGTACTATGACGTTTATCAGGCGTTGGATTTTGGTTGCCATACCTGATGAATAAATATCAGTATTTAGCGTCAATATGACGTTGGTTTTAGATGTTGGCTCGACATTGGATTTTAGTCACTTTCTAACACAACCTGAAATCATTCGTCATTTGACGTCATTATTAAACGTCAAAGTAACGTTGTGCTTAGACGCTGGCTAGACATTGAATTTTAGTCACCTGACATCACAACTTAAATCTAACCTAATATTAACGTCTTATGACATTGTGTGCCTGCTGGGATGTTTGTGTAGGGAGTGAGACTGAATTTTTTACTTAGTTTTTATTTTGGGAGACAAATCTCAATTATCTGCATATTTATCTTTTATATACTTTCACAAACAGCTTCATTACACTAAATAAAATGCTATTATATCTTTAAAAAAAAAAGCATAATACGGGCACTTTAAGTAGTTGTTGTAGAATATATCCTAAACCTGCTATATTTAAGCATCCGATTTTGTGAGACACGTTAGGGTCTTTAAAATATGAACTAGAAGTAGCTAGAACTACAAAACAATTATTTATATTATTAAGAAACATACTAAGGGTGCTCTCACGGCTGTAACACATTTCCTTTGGTCAAAATTATGGTTAAAATGATACATTGTCGCATTTTTCAGCACGCTTTTATTCTCAGAGGTGACTTTTTTTCAGATTGCAACTGCAACTGGCCAATCAAAATGGGCACGTCATGATTTCGCCAAATATGCGATCCTGGATTAACATCACTTTTGGTGGAAAATGTAATCCATACCTATTCCTTACCCGTGAACCCAACCATAAATGTAAATTATTCCCAAAATCAGAGGGGAATCATAGTTGAATAACAATCATGTAGAAGTGCATAAGCCTAACCGTGAGCCTAACATTAACATAAACTGTAAACGGATCTCTTAATTCTGATTGGCTGATTGGAATGTTGTTCCAGGATCAGCATGGATGTTAATCCAGGAACATGTCCTATTTGGTGAAATCAGGTTGGCGAAATTCGACTGATCTGGATGTTGTCATATGACCTTTTTGGTTCATTTCAACTGGTTTGATTCAGAACAGATGGTCTGATAAGAAACAGAGCCAAAATGGCTGAAAAATGCTATTTTTTTTAACCTCGGTCCAGACCAAAGGAAACGTACAAGGTGTAAAATCACCCTAACAAATAAAGAAAACAATCACAGCAGTTCCAATTGAAGGCGGTTTCACTTTTTTACTATTTAAGGTGCATTAACTCCTATTACAGGAGATGAAACCTCAAAAGCATGGCTCACATAGACATAATCCCCTGCAGTTTGAATGTTTCTGATCTAGCATATGCGATAGTTATAGAAGCGTGTAGCACCTTGAACGTAGAATGACTTACAATAAGGAAATACAGTAGTTTTTATAGCATCAGATTGATCTACAATGAAAAAAAGGAAACTATATCACCATATACTCTTAAAAATAAAGGTTGGCATTGATAGAAGAATATTATATGTTCTCGTTAAACAAAAAGTTAACCAAAATCTTTTAAGACATCACCTTTCCCAGCAGGCACAGGACTTCAACATGATGTCAGATTGACGTTATCGTGGGACATTACATTTTGGGTGCAAATGAAAATCGGGTTGACGTCAGAACCCAACATCAGACTGAAATCATTGTCCAATGTTGGACAGACGTTGCATTTTTGTCACCAACGCAACCTAAAAACAATCAAATATTAACATCTATGATGTTACAGCTTGTAACATTACCACTATGACATCTATCGTTAGACGTTGGATTTTGTTTGCCATACCTGACGAATAAATGTCAGTGTTTGACGTCAATATGACATTTGCTAAAGATGTTGGCTCGACGTTGGATTGTGGTCACTTTCCAACACAACCTTTAACGATGTTATTGGACATCAAAATAACATTGAATTTTGGTCACCTGACACCACAAGCTAATTCCAACCTAATATTAACATCTTATGACGTTTTGTGCCTGCTGTGTTATTTTTAAGAGTGTAAAGAGAGTAAAAACACATAATCTGCTATGCATTTTCCGCCAGTTGTAGGCAAACTATTATCAGAGAATGTTTTTTTTTCTGCTGTAATGAATCCAATGAGCTGGCCTGCATGTGCAAGGGAATGTTGAGGGATAATGTTTTCATTTAGAGCCCCATAAATGTGTATGTTCTACGCTGTGCTTCGAATGTAGATCCAGAACAGTGACGACTTGAGATCCATCCATTATAAAACACACGATGGACTGTTAACCAAGTGAAGACTTTTAAGCATTTGTAACAGCACTCAGGAACATTTGCTGACTCTTATTATTAGCATATAAATGTAAAGTGTGGACTTTTGAAGGGTTTCGTTTTGCTGTTTTTGAATGAAATTTGGAAACGGACAATTTAAGGATTGATCATTTATACAAACCGGTCATGCTATAAAATAGTGTGCATTTTTATAATTCACAGACAATCAGAATGCGCTGTTAGCATATTATACAGTACATACATTTCTGTTGATTCATCATCATTAAGCATGAAGTATACAACAGAGGTTTAAAAAGTATTTGAGTAATTGTACTTTACTATTATATTAATACATTGTTTTATACTTAAAGTCCTCATGAAATCAAAATTAGTGATGTTTATGTTGCTAGTCTTAAAGTGAACAAATAATCTGGGTTTGTTTTGATAATCTTTAATCAAAATTTGATCATTTGCGAAAATACCCTGAGCAAATTCAACCGTTAGTTTGCTGGCAGCGAAAGATGAGAGGAGGAGCACAGAAATGTTATATTAATGTGTTATTTTATACTTAAACTCCCCATGAAATCAAAATTTATGGTGTTTACTTTGCTAGCGCACATTGTTAGTCTTAAGGTCACCTAATAATCTGGGTTTGTTTTGGTAATCTTTAATCAAAATCTGATCATTTGCGAAAATACGCTGAGCAAATTTAACCGTTAGTTTGCTGGCAGCGAAAGATGAGAGGAGGAGCACAGAAATGTTATATTAATGTGTTATTTTATACTTAAAGTCCCCATGAAATCAAAGTTTATGATGTTTACTTTGCTAGCGCACATTGTTAGTCTTAAGGTCACCTAATAATCTGGGTTTGTTTTGGTAATCTTTAATCAAAATCTGATCATTTGCGAAAATACGCTGAGCAAATTTAACCGTTAGTTTGCTGGCAGCGAAAGATGAGAGGAGGAGTACAAAAATGTTATATTAATGGGTTATTTTATACTTAAAGTCCCCATGAAATCCAAATGTATGATGTTTACTTTGCTAGCGCACATTGTTAGTCTAAAGATGAACAAATAATCTGGGTTTGTTTTGGTAATCTTTAATCAAAATCTGATCATTTGTGAAAATACGCTGAGCCAATTCAACCGTTAGTTTGCTGGGAGCGAAAGATAAGAGGAGGAGTACAAAAATGTTATATTAATGTGTTATTTTATACTTAAAGTACCCATGAAATAAAGTTTATGATGTTTACTTTGCTGAGCAAATTCAACCGTTAGTTTGCTGCCAGTGAAAGATGGAAGGAGGAGCACAAAAGTAAAACCCCACCCCCTACTTAATATACAGTTTTATTTTGAAGTACGTCATCACGCTGGCATAAAAGTCCACAACTTTTCGGTTCACTAAACTAGTTTTAGTAAAAACAAATAAAGACTTATCACCATTGAATATAAAGTAAACAGCAGACATGTAAAAAGTATTTGAGTAATTGTACTTTGCTATTATACGCATTATATTAATACGTTATTTTATACTTAACGTCTCCATGAAATCAAACTTTACGATGTTTACTTTGTTAGTCTTAAGGTGAACTAATAATCGGTGCTTGTTTGGTAATCTTTAATCCAATCTGATAATTTGCGAAAATACGCTGAGCAAATTCAACCTTCAGTTTGCTGACAGTGGAAGATGAAAGGAGCACAAAAACAAAACCCCGCCCCCTACTTAATATTCAGTTTCAGTTGGAAATACATCATCAGGCTGGAATAAAAGTCCACAACAACTTTTCTAAACTAGTTTTAGTAAAAACAAATACTGAAGTATCATCATTAAGCATAAAGTACACAGCAGAGGTGTAAAAAGCATGTGAGTAATTGTACTTTACTATTACATGCATTATTTTAATATGTTATTTAATAATTAAAGTCCTCATGAAATCAAAGTTTACAATGTTTACTTTGCTAGCGCACATTGTTAGTCTTAAGATGACCTAATAATCTGGGTTTGTTTTGGTAATCTTTAATCAAAATCTGATCATTTGTGAAAATACGCTGAGCAAATTCAACCGTTAGTTTGCTGGAAATGAAAGATGAGGAGAACAAAATGTTATATTAATGTGTTATTTTATACTTAAAGTCCCCATGAAATCAAACTTTACGATGTTTACTTTGTTAGTCTTAAGGTGACCAAATAATCTGGGTTTGTTTTGGTAATCTTTAATCCAATCTGATCATTTGCGAAAATATGCTGAGCAAATTCAACCTTCAGTTTGCTGACAGTGAAAAATGAAAGGAGCACAAAAACAAAACCCCGCCCCCTACTTAATATTCAGTTTCAGTTGGAAGTACATCATCAGGCTGGGAAAAAAGTCCAAAACAACTTTTTCAGTTCACTAAATTAGTTTTAGTAAAAACAAATACTGATTTATCATCATTAAGCATAAAGCACACAGCAGAGGTGTAAAAAGCATGTGCGTAATTGTACTTTACTAATATATGCATTATTTTAATATGTACTTTAATACTTAAAGTCCTTATGAAATCAAAGTTTACGATGTTTACTTTGCTAAAGCACATTGTTAGTCTTAAAGTGACCTAATAATCTGGGTTTGTTTTGGTAATCTTTAATCAAAATCTGATCATTTGCGAAAACACGCTGAGCAAATTTAACCATTAGTTTGCTGGCAGCGAAAGATGAGAGGAGGAGCACAAAAATGTTATATTAATGTGTTATTTTATACTTAAAGTCCCCATGAAATCCAAATGTATGATGTTTACTTTGCTAGCGCACATTGTTAGTCTTAAGGTCACCTAATAATCTGGGTTTGTTTTGGTAATGTTTAATCAAAATCTGATCGTTTGTGAAAATTTGCTGAGCAAGTTCAACCGTTAGTTTGCTGGAAATGAAAGATGAGGAGAACAAAATGTTATATTAATGTGTTATTTTATGCTTAAAGTCCCCATGAAATCAAATTTATGATGTTTACTTTGCTAGTCTTAAGGTAAACAAGTAATCTGGGTTTGTTTTGGTGAGCAAATTCAACCTTTAATTTGCTGGCAGTGAAAGATGGGAGGAGGAGCACAAAAATGAAAATCCCGCCCCCTACTTAATATTCAGTTTCAGTTGGAAGTACATCACTGCACTGGAATAAAAGTCCACAGCAACTTTTCGGTTCACTAAAATAGTTTTAGTAAAAACAAATACTGATTTATCATCATTAAGCATAAAGTACACAGCAGAGGTGTAAAAAGCATGTGAGTAATTGTACTTTACTTTTACACACATTATATTAATGTGTTGTTTTATACTTAAGAGTCCTCATGACATGAAAATTTACGATGTTTACTTTGTTAGTCTTAAGATGAACAAATAATCTGGATTTGCTTTGGTAATCTTTAATCAAAATTATTCACAAAAATATGCTGAGCAAATCCAACTGTTAGTTTGCTGCCAGTGAAAGATGAGTGGAGGAGCAGAAAAATAAAACCTAAAAAATAACACATACTTCAATAGTTATAGTTTTACTCAATAATATTTACAAGGGAAAACTTTAGCAATTTCAGCTAATTTTATTGACTACATCACATTATTTTTAAGTTATAGTATACACATAGAAAGCATTTTTAGTACAATTAAAGTGTCTATATAACAAATATATTTAGAATAAGTAGATGCCAAAATATGAATGAACAAAATAATCCATCATCATTATGTGTAACATATATATTTATGAAAAAATAAAGCAGAATATTTATTCTTCTTTAAAGGCAATGCTGGCAATGTATGAATGAGTACTTTTAGTAAGTCAATAACAAATGATATTTGTTCTACTGTAAATATACCTGATAATATTCTTGATATTTAAAATATTCTTACACCCAAATGACTAAAAATTAAATAAATCTGCATTACACTTGCTTGGAAATCCTTTTTTTTTGTCTATGACACAGATGTCAGATGACTTTATTATTTCCAAAAATACTTTCTTTTTTTGGCCTAATGTGACTAACAAATCAGTCATGCTCACGAGTTTAACTTTCATTTCCATTACTTGAGAAAGACATTGCATTCGCTTTTGTTTTTGTGTTGAAATACTAAGAATAAAAGGTTTTTAAATTACTAAGCATTCACTTTTTACTTACAGCTATAGGCAATAGAGTTCACCTAAAAATACTAACTCTTTACTTGCTTCAAACCTGTTTGAGTTTTGAGGTATAGTAAATAAAATAGCAGCCATTAAATTCCATAGTATGTTTTATTTCTACTATAGATGTCAATGGCTGCTTATACATTCTTTACAATATCTTGTTTATTGTTCATTAAAGAAAGAAACTCATAAACTTTTAGAACTACTTGAGTTATCATTTAATTTTTTTTAGGTAAAATGTGAAACAACGTTAAGTGCAACTTCTCAGTACTCTTTATACCTCTGATATACAGTTATGTAGTAATACTATTATAGAAAACAACATATACGGTTAAAGTCTGAATTATTAGCTCTCCTGTATAATTTTTCCCTCAATTTCTGTTTAACAGAGAGATGATTATTTAAACACATTTATAAACATAATAGTTTTAATAACTCATTTCTAAAAACTGATTTATTTTATCTTTGTCATGATGACAGCACATAAAATTATAGCTATTAAATGTTTTTCAAGACACCAGTATTCATCTTAAAATGTCATTTAAATGCTTAACTGTGTTTAATTAAAGTAATTAGGCAAATCATTGTATAACAGTGTGTTTTTCTGTCAAAAAAATGCTTAAAGGGCTAATAATATTGATCTTAAAATGTTTTTTCAACATGAAAAACTGCTTTTATTCTAGCAAAAAATAAAACAAATAAGACTTTCTCCAGAAGAAGAAATATTATAGGAAATACTGTGAAAACTTCCTTACTCAAGGAAGAAAAGTTCACAGGAGGGTGAATAATTTAGTCTTCAAATGTACATGAAATAAATGTACAGAGATATAACAGTTCTCCTGCTAAGGTTACGTCTACACCAGTGGTGTAGTACTAAAAAAAAGGTGGTGTACTATTACACCTGACCCAAATTTTAATTGAAAGTAGGCAAAGAAACGACGAAAGTCAATGTTTCCTTGATTCATTATATATATATATATATATATATATATATATATATATATATATATATATATATATATATATATATATATATATATATTTTTTTTTTTTTTTTTTTTTTTTTTTTTTTACTTCAGTTACCTGGAACTATTAACTTCCACGAAAGGAAAAACAAATACTATGTCAATGTAAGTCAATGGTTACAGGTTTCCAGCTTTCTTCAAAACATCTTCTTTTGTGTTCAACAGAAGGAAAAAAGACAAACCAGTTTGGAACAAGTAAAGGTCGAGTAAATGATGAAAACTGTGCATTTTTTGGGAGAACTATCTATTTAAAAAGATGTAAACAAATTTGTTCGTTTTAAAGGGAGATGCTAATAGTCTAATCCTATTTAATGATTTATGTTAAATGTTCTCCTGCTAAGGTTATGTCTACACCAGTGGTGTAGTCCTAAAAAAAAGGTGGTGTACTATTACACCCGACCCAAATTTGAAATGAAAGTAGGCAAAGAAACGACGAAAGTCAATGTTTCCTTGATTCATTAGCTATATATATATATTATAGCTGTATGTATATATATATATATATATTATACATATATATATATATTTGTATATGTATATATATATATATATATATATATATATATATATATATATATGTGTATATATATGTATATATGTATATATATATATATATATATATATATATATATATATATATATATATATATATATATATATATATATATATATATATATTTATATTTATTTTTATTTTTTTTGAACTTCAGTTAACTGGAACTATTAATTTCCACGAAAGGAAAAACAAATACTATGTCAATGTTGTCAATGGTTACAGATTTAATTTTTTGGGAGAACTATCTATTTAAAAAGATGTAAACAAATTTGTTCGTTTTAAAGGGAGACGCTACTAGTCTAATCCTATTTAATGATTTATGTTTAGCTATGTTAGCTATCAGTTTTCATATCAAAATTAAAGGGCACTGAGGCGACCTCGTGTACAGTTCATGAGCTAAATCGCCAAACTTTTGGGAGGGCTTAATAGAAATATTGGAGGGCTAAAGCAACGCCCATGCTTTTTTCTAAATTTACCTGAGCGTTTCAGCGAGACATCATCATTCAGTTGACTTGTGGTCTTCGAAAAACTCACGAAATTGCTGCAGTCGTTAGGGGGCGGGGAATGGCGCAAGTTAAACAAAAATGCACCAATCGCAACAAATTACGATGCGAGTTAAAAAAACATTTGGTATACTGTATACAGTTAATGTGGACGTGAATACACATAAATTAGGGAAGTTTAATCAGAAAAACAAGTGAGTATGCAGAGGGTATATGCAATTATTGATCCTCAGAAGTGGTAATACCCAAACAGCTCGTGGAAAAAAAGTGAGCATACTGAGTATACCTGCGTATTACCGACTACACCTCTGGTCTACTCTAATCTGGATGAATTTGAAAACTGTGTCTAAAAATGCTCCATGTCCACTCTATCATTTTCAATTCTTTTTATCATTCACTCTAAAACGACTGAAAACGCTTTCGTTCATGATCTGCGCATGTGCACAGACACAAGACGCTTTTACTTGTGCCATATCTGCCTGCTGTTTATTTACTTTCCATCTCTTTGAAACGTCACGGCAAAATGTCAAAACTGTGGTCTGCTTCCTCTGCTGAACAACAGCTCCCAGTAAACATATCGTGTCCTTTGTAGAGAGGCAATATGGAACATGTACAAACTGACATTAATCTTTAATAAAGCTGTCAAAACAGCCAGCATCCAAAACTGCTTTACAATATCGTCCAGCATGTTAGCTGAATTGGTCACATGACTAAAATGCGTCATTGTTTTTGAAAGCCTCTGTTTTAACCAAGCGGCAACCTCCTGCTCTCCCTCGGGAAGCCAATACAGAAGTAACTAAAACTGCAATTCATCGACATGTCTTGGGGGGCTGGCTCCAGGAAGTCCAGGTCATTTCTGACTGCAATGGGAAATTGGCCGTTTTTACAGCTGATAAAAACATGCTTGCAGCCTGGTACAAAAGATAGCTTTGGTGCATATAGCCATGATTAACCTTCATGACAACTGTGAGGGGGGTGAATTTTTTTATAACTCATCCGTTTCATTTTTATTAAGTTATATTAAGTTTGCATAATTAAGGGCGTGGCCACTTGAGTGACAGCTAGGTCTCGCTGCTCGCTGTCTCGTCACCTGAGCTGATTACGGCTAATTAGCCGATGAACTCAGCATATACATCGCAATTTTGTTTTGGTTAATGTTTCTTTACACATTCAATTGCCTTTTGGGATTATTTCCTACAATTATTAGATGATGTGGCATGCTGTGTGCACTTAATTGTGCTCACAAACCATTCAACGTGGCCTCCGTTTCCCTGGTGAGTGAAATTCTATTCTTATATACCATCTCTATATATGTATTTGCTTTATTTAAGATCATTTATCATTTATAATGTTCTTTAGAGCTGTAATGCCCTCCAGAATCTGACAGATTGATTAGCTGTAGGCTCTAGAACAGTCATATGAAGCGTTGTTATACAGTGTTATGCTGGACACAGACTAGATTTGAAGTGTTTGGACGTATTTCGGGTTTTCCTCCTGTTGAAAACGTCATAAGAACAATGTTTAGTGGCTCAATGTATTACTACAGTGTTTTTAAAAGTCTAAACACTTTATTGATAGAGTGTACAGCCAAGCACATGTGGTCAGAACACAAACGAGTCGCAGATAAGAAAGTATTAAATGTTTCTCCCAAAGTAAAGTCTGTCTGCCAGCTCCAAGCAAAGTGCCAGCAGGTGTCTGTAGCTCCGCTCATGCTCCGCCTCTTTGCCCTTGTTTGGTATCCCACCGTGGGTGCGATGACGCGCGAACAAAATGGCGACGCTTGGCCGCGCCTACTTGTAGCTTCATTTGCGCTCTTCAGAAACCAATGGGTGACGTCACGGATACTACGTCTATATATTTTACAGTCTATGGTTTTAACAGACCACACTGCAGCATGAAAATGGCATTTTCAAATGTATTCACTTTGGACAGCGTTTTCAAAAAGATACGTTTTTGTTTTCTAAAACGCCATCTCAGTGTGAACGAAAGACCAAAACGGAGAGAAAAATTTGCGTTTCGTTTTTTTTTTTTTTGTATTGTGATGCAGTTCCTAGAGAAAAGGAATATTAAAAGGAAAACAGTGGGTGTGGCTTGTTATTTTCTACTGCAAGCTGATTGGATGTTGTAAAGTAGGCATTTCATTCTGAAAGATCAGGAAACAAGTTTGGGGAGAGTTATTACAACCTAACAGACTCCTCCTCCTCCTCACCATTTCTATTTTTGGTCAAAACTGACAGCTGGAGGGGGCGTGGTTAAGTATGTTAGCCACGCCCAATACCTCAGACAGACCCTAATCTGAGAATTGAACTGAAAACAAACAGGAAGTGCATTGTCAGATTTTAATTTCAGATTACAATGGTAAACTAATTTTGTTTTCTAAATGACAAGCTCAGATGAATTCCTCGCCGCAAAACTAGCAGTGTGAGCTAACAAAATCAATATGGTTAGTTTTGATTTCATGTGTACCTTAATGTGGACATGGCCTAAGTTAAGCATTCAATTTATTGTTTTTTAAACCAGAATTTGTTTGGATCTTTAGGATTAACGCTGCATTTAAACATCTCAATTCTTCTCACAAAATTACTTGCACAAAATATATTAAAATAAAGAAGGAAATAGAAATTCTGAGAAGCATTTACTTAAGAGAAACCGAAGACAAATTATTAGAGATTTTTCGTTTTTTAAATCACCCAACAATGTCTTAAGATTATAAAAAAAAAATTCTATAAGCAAAATATGACACAAAAATCAGCAATAGTCATGTCTGAACACCATTAATAGAATCTACAGCAACTTACTGTAAATCAATTACAGCAAAAAATGACCCTATTTACATTTACGGCACCATCTATCTTCCTGTATATGTAGTCTCAGTATTGTTTATCTTTACAGTAATTTTTACAGTGCAACTTTCAAATACAGTAACATACTGCATACCTGTCCTAAAGTAAAACAGAGTTCATATTACAGTTAAATACTGTGTAATTTACAAAAATCTGTGTAATCTGTTGCTGCAGAGATGAAACCCCATGCCTTAATGTAAAGTACACAAGAGAAACGTTGCTGTTATTCACTGTTTGTACTTCAGATGTATTGTAAGCATTTATGTATTATATGTGTTGTTCACCAAGCAGGTGCACAGTGTGTGAAAACTGTCATACCGTATTGTTTAAGATGTTTTCTGTTGTCTATAATAGTCCATTGTTATAATGTGATAGTGTCTCTGTGATACGGGAATGTGTTAGTATCATTTATTGCCTTTCATTGCTAAGATCATGTACATTGCAGTTCATTTTCCATTAAATCAGTGTTGGAAACTGGACTTACTATAGTCAAAAGTTTGGAATTTTATTATTATTATTATTATTATTATTATTATTTTATTATTGGAATTATTTTGAAAAGTCTGATGATGACAGGTGGGATTATGAGATATTTTTACAATTTAAAAGAACTGTCTCATGTATATATATATATATATATATATATATATATATATATATATATATATATATATATATATATATATATATATATATATATATATATATATTATGGGTGTAACGGATCACAATCCATGGTTCAGAACACACGTGACCCATGGATTAATACATTTTTTAACTTGTAGATTAATCCTAAATTTGTAACAATCGCATAATGACGGAAGACATTTTGGTTAGTTATTTGGGATGTGGTGGGTTTCTTAGGTTATTAAAGGTGTTTTCTGTCATTACTTGTTTAGCCTGCATTATTGCATGTAACGGATCACAACCCATGGTTCGGAACACACGTGACCCATGGATTAATACATTTTTTTAACTTGTAGATTAATCCTAAATTTGTAACAATCGCATAATGACAGAAGAAGTTTTGGTTAGTTATTTGGGATGTGGTGGGTTTCTTAGGTTATTAAAGGTGTTTTCTGTCATTACTTGTTTAGCCTGCATTAATGCATGTAACGGATCACAACCCATGGTTCGGAACACACGTGACCCATGGATTAATATATTTTTTAACTTGTAGATTAATCCTAAATTTGTAACAATCGCATAATGACGGAAGACGTTTTGGTTAGTTATTTGGGATGTGGTGGGTTTCTTAGGTTATTAAAGGTGTTTTCTGTCATTACTTGTTTAGCCTGCATTAATGCATGTAACGGATCACAACCCATGTTTCGGAACACATGTGACCCACGGATTAATATATATTTTTAACTTGTAGATTAATCCTAAATTTGTAACAATCGCATAATGACGGAAGAAGTTTTGGTTAGTCATTTGGGATATGGTGGGTTTCTTAGGTTATTAAAGGTGTTTTCTGTCATTACTTGTTTAGCCTGCATTAATGCATTCAGTGTAAGCTGCAAGATTAATAATTGAACATTTGTGATGTTTATTCAACATGTTACGTTTGTCTCCTCCCCTTTACGCTGATCCAAAAAATGGTTCGATCTATCACTAAAAACCATGATGTGGTCCGATCCATGAGATTTGTGATCCGTTATATACAGTTGAAGTCAGAATTATTAGCCCCCCTTAATTATTGGTGTACCTGTTTAATTTTTTCCCAAGTTTTTCAACACATTTCTAAACATAATATTTTTAATAACTCATTTCTAATAACTGATTTATTTTAGGGTTAGGGTAAATAGGCAAGTTATTGTATAACAATGGTTTGTTCTGTAGACTATCGAGAAAAATATATAGCTTAAAGGGGCTAATAATTTCGACCTTAAAATGGTTTTTAAAAAGTTAAAAACTGCTTTTATTCTAGCCGAAATAAAACAAAGAAGATTTTCTCCAGAAGAAAAAATATTATCAGACATACTGTGAAAATTTCCTTTCTCTGTTTAACATAATTTGGGAAATATTTAAAAAAGAAAAGAAAAATCAAAGGATGGCTATTAATTCTGACTTCACCTGTAGATAAATACATTTTTTAAAAATCAGACTTAGCAAAACCAATTCCAAACTTTTGACCCCCACTTTATACATATATACAGATGGAAATAGGGAATAGATCGATGCAAATTGTGTAAACAATCAGTTAGTTCACATCCTAAACTTAAAATATTGACCATATTGTGCAAAACTTTTCCTTTCTCTTTAATAAAAAATTTATAAAATACTAACTATTTTCTACACACAGTGCAGCATAATGTACTGTATCTGATGCCCTCTACAAATAATCAATGCTTTTCCAATCAGTTTTACCCACTGAAGCATGTCTAGTATTTAATTTCACTCTGAGATACGATTCATAATCAAGGGTTAAAGCAGAAGAAAACACAGTATTATAATGCGATCATTCAAAAATAAATCAGAGCCCATTTTAATGAGCTGTTTAGATCCCAGTGCCACCACTGCAAAGAAGCACAAACCAAACCGAGCGTCAGCAAGGGCACATGCTGTTTTTTGCTGCACAGTTACAATAATGTCGGGCCAGCGCAGCAAAGAAGCCGAGAAAAGCCTTGAAAACAGAATCTGAAAGCAACACAAGAATGTTCTCTCAGTGTTTAAAAGCCTGATGGTGATCATTTGTGTTTGGGAATGGAGGAGTTTGTATTTTCAGGAAATCTTGCAGCATGTGTATTGTATATAACGTTTAATAAAGACAAACTAGCGGTTTGTATTTTGTGTGTGGAGGATTTTTTATTTGTATTTTGTGGTCTTGTCTTGTTTGCATCATGTAGTCCGAGTTAAAGTCAAAATTATTAGCACCTGTTCTCAAATTTGGAGTAAAATGTCCAGTATTTTCTTTTAAATATGTCAAACAGGAGAATAAATTAGACACATTTTAAACGCAAGTTATACAGAAATACCAAATTTTTGCTGCTTGTTCAAACTACTTATTTACAATGAGCTGAAGTTTTTTTTTTACTCAATTGTTTTATGTTTAATCCACTTAAATTTGTAAAAACAGTGAAGTTAAAGGGGTGGTCCACAGTGTATTTTTAAGGCTTGGTTCTGTTTATAAGATGCAAAGCAATGTGTGCTCATACTTCACTTGTATAATATCATGTTATTTTTTCAAATATCTTACTTTGATTATATACAGCTACTCGGCTAACATGAAAACAACTTTCATATTTCCTAGTTCCTTTGAAAGAAATAAAACAAATAAGAATTTCTCAAGAAGAGAAAATATTTATACGTAAAACTGTTAAAATTTCTTTTCACTTTGTAAATATTCGAAAAAAAAAAATAATTCACAGGAGAGCTAATATTAATGTCTACAACAATGTACACACATATATATATATACACAGTTTCCAGTGCTCCAGTTTCCCCCACAATTCCAAAGACATGCGGTACAGGTGAGTTGGGTAGGCTAAATTTTCTGTAGTGTATGTGTGTGAATGAGTCTGTATGGGTGTTTCCCAGTGATGGGTTGCAGCTGGAAGGGCATCTGCTGCGTAAAACAAATGCTGGATAAGTTGGAAGTTCATCCCGCTGTGGCGACCCCTGATTAATAAATGGATAAATGGACTAAGCTGAAAAGAAAATAAATGTATGAATATATATATATATATATATATATATATATATATATATATATATATATATATATATATATATATATAGAGTCAGATCTCATTTAAAATTATTAAGCCTTTATGATTTTAGAATAAAAATATGGTAAGGAATCATATTAGATCACTTAATTAAACATTCACACAGCATTCACACAAAAGTCACACAGCTGTCCATAAACTTGTACAAATTCATGGATGTTTTCCAGCCAATCAACGGGAAGCAGTCTACAGACAATATCATGGCATCTTACCAATCCTGAGTTGCTAATTGGAGCTTTTTAAACTTGAAAAAAAAAATATATATGTATTTTTTTTCTTCTAAAAATCAATTTAGTTCATACATTTCTCATGTATTTATTTATAATTTGGATGTTTCACTTAAATAAATAAGGGACTAAGCTGAAGGAAAATTAATGAATAAATGTTTAACTTAAAAATGCCTTTGATATTGATTGTATTTTCAACCTAAAAACTATTATTGTCATTGTTGTTTGTTTGTTTTATATAGCAGAAGATCTAAGCTTCGAAATAACACTTGAAATAACCTTTAAAGCATTTCTATGTGTGCCCTATAAAGGGTTAACATCATTAAATTTGTTGGCATCAATAATGACTACCACAGATCTGACCATTATTTACACAAGACACAGAAAATGTCATTCAATATAGCATTTTTATTTTTATTAATTTTAATTTTATTTATTTAAGAAATTCAATGAAGCCTCGCGATGCTAATTAACTTTCATTTTAAAACATCTTTTAAACCTGATTCATATATCAGCAATATGCCTTAAACAATAAAAAAAGCGTTCAGAATATGTTTTATCTTCATTTAAAAAAACGACCCCGTTGTCATGAAAAAATAAATAAAAGTAAAGCTACGGTCACACCGGGCTTTGTGTGTGCGAAATTCTGTCGTGCGGCGCTGCGAAAAGGGGCGGGATTAAACAAGCTTATTAGACATTTAAAAAAGCAAGCCATTGCTCCATGTTTTACATTTTTGCCCAGAGAGGTCCTGTTTTGATCCTCGACTGGTCTCATGCAGTCAAGGGATGCGATTTAGCAGGTTAGAGTTCACCAAGCTTGAACTTTGCACCACAGCAACCTGCGAAACTTAACGCATGACCCCGCGTTTCCGGTCTGACGCATTCGCGTGCGTATGAATGGAAGTCTATGGGAGGAAAAGTCAAGTGTGACCACACCTTAAAGCTACGGTCAAGCTACGGTCACACTGGGCTTTCTGTGTGCGAAATTCTATCCTGCGGCGCTGCGAAAAGGGGCGGGATTAAACAAGATGATTAGACATTAAAAAAAGCGAGCGATTGCTCCATATTTTAAATTTCTGTCCAGAGAGGTCATGTTTTGATCCTCGATTGGTTTCATGCAGTCAAGTGATGCGATTTCGCAGGTCAGAGTTCACCAAGCTTGAACTTTGCACCGCAGCAACCTGCAAAACTCGACGCATGACCTTGCGTTTCCGGTCTGACGCATTCGCGTGCGTATGAATGGAAGTCTATGGGAGGAAAAGTCAAGTGTGACCGCAGCTTTAAGGTGCGGTCACACTTGACTTTTCCTCCCATAGACTTCCATTCATACGCACGCGAATGCGTCAGACCGGAAACGCGGGGTCATGCGTTAAGTTTCGCAGGTTGCTGCGGTGCAAAGTTCAAGCTTGGTGAACTCTAACCTGCGAAATCGCATCACTTGACTGCGTGAGACCAATCGAGGATCAAAACACGACCTCTCTGGGCAAAAATGTAAAACATGGAGCAATCGCTCGCTTTTTTAAATGTCTAATCATCTTGTTTAATCCCGCCCCTTTTCGCAGCGCCGCACGACAGAATTTCGCACACACACAGCCCAGTGTGACCGTAGCTTTAGTCCTGTTTACCTGCACCCGTATTTGTTGGCATTCACACCTGAAAATAATCCAGTTAACAGCACCGCCACTCAATCGCCAAACAATATGATTGACAAGTCTACAAACCAATGAGTTGGCGACTAACAGAAGTAGCAACCAATGCCAGTGAAGCGTGGGCGGGTCTAATGTGTTTCTCTATTTAACTTTGAAACATAATATTAGCTTACTAGTTTTAAACCGACGGCTACAGACTAGTTCTCCGTCTGCAACTAAACGTTAATATCAGCAGGTTTGTCGAGAACTGCAGGTAAATGACACAAAAATTTTATCAATTACATGAGTTGTCAACAAACAGACATATTATGGTATAGTTTACATACATATCTTTTAACATTATGTTTTAAAATGGCGCCTGAAGTATGTTTTGCATACGTAATGTAATAACACTAAAGCAGTTAATAACTATCGCCCGCACTTCTGTGTCTGTTAAAGGGTCTCTGGAAAATGTATTTATTTTACACGTCGCTGATTTTGTGCGTCCTCTGCGCATGTCACTTGACCAAAGCCACCTGTGACGAGCTTTTGACCGCAGAAGATGCTGAGTTTTGCAAGTAAGACTTTTTTTTTTCTATTGTAGACCCGTAGCCAGAAGGGGTTCTGGTGGTTCGAAAGACCCACCCCTCCACAGACAAAAGTGCAGTATGCCATTTTGTGTGGACATAGACATAAGCTCTAAATCAAATTTAATTAATGTTTTCTAAAATAGCAAAATATGGGTAAAAATAATGTGTTCTAAACATTGTAATAAATACACAAAAAATGTAAGGAATTTTACTTAAATCTTGACAAATCCAGACGTGCAAAAAAAGGAGATGCGAAGATTTGAGGTAGAGTAAGTTCATGGCAGGATGACCAGACCTATAAACACTTTTTCAATCCAATTGCATTGTGAGGACACACAATAGGACCCATTAATCATGTAAAAGAGGTTTTGAGAAAGAAACAAACAAACATGTGCTTGCATTTTTTTTTATTATAATTATTAAAAATGATGTTGTAATTCTGCAACAGTGGGCTTTACAGGGCATGTTTTTTTTTTTTTCAAATATTTATCAAGTTATATGTAATGGTGCAAAGAAATTTTAAGAGTATTTCTGATAATATTTTTTTCTTCTAGAGAAAAACTTATTTGTTTTATTTTGGCTAGAATAAAAGCAGTTTTTTATTATTATTTTTTACCATTTTAAGGTCAATATTATCCCTCTTAAGCAATACATTTTTATTGTCTACAAAACAAACTATTATATTTCCCTTAAACAGAAATTGGGGGGGGAAAACCATACAAGGGGGTTATAATTCTGATAATTCAAAGGGGTTATAATTCTGACCTGAACTGTATTATGTATGTGTTCATTCAGCTTTCCTCTGAGTTCTGGAATAGGGTTAATTTCCAAACCATATTTTCCGAGCTGAACTGATTTGAGAAGTCTGGCTTGTAGGCCGGTGTGGGATGTGTAGGACTCCCTCAGAGCTCTGAGTCACGGATGCTCAAGCAGCAGGTCCCACTCAAAAAACAAAAACCCACACAGCAAGTCGTACAACCCTAACTAGTTCAACTTTCAGTGCATTCATTGGCTATTCATGACCTTCTATTTAGTAATTGAATAATGATGCATGGAGTGTTACAGGCAGCTTGATTTATTCCTGTACCTGTGCGTTTACTCTTTAGGGGAGGGTTAAAGGTATTTTACCCTGATCTGGTTGTCGACAAATGCTTGATCGTCCCTCAGAGGATCAGAGAGAAGATCAGTATGGAGTGGGGATCACCTGAAGTACTCCTGCCACATGCTGAGGAGGTAAGATAAGTTCCCTTCATGACCTCATGCTGACCTTTCCTATCTTGGTTGTCAGCATTTAGCGGTTTAGCCAGTGATTGCTGAAAAAAACAGCATATGTATGCAAGGTATGTTTTGATGCTGGTCTTGCTAGTTTCAATGCTGGTCTCAGTGCTAGTCTTGCTGGTTTTGATGCTGGTCTTCCTGGTTTTGTTGCTGATCTCGATGCTAGTCTTGATGGTTTTGATGCTGGTCTCGATGCTAGTCTTGATGGTTTTGATGCTGGTCTTCCTGGTTTTGATGCTGGTCTCGATGTTAGTCTTGATGATTTTGATGCTAGTCTTCCTGGTTTTAATGCTGGTCTCGATGCTAGTCTTGATGGTTTTGATGCTGGTCTCGATGCTAGTCTTGATGATTTTGATGCTGGTCTTCCTGGTTTTGATGCTGGTCTCGATGCTAGTCTTGCTGGTTTTAATGCTGGTCTTGCTGGTTTCAATGCTGGTCTTACTGACCAATAAGTCTAGCATTGAGACCAGCACTAAAAACCAGCAAAACCAGTATTGAGACCAGCATACCAGCATCAAAAAACAGCGTATGCCAGTAAGCTGTTTTGATGCTGGTCTTGCTGTTCTCAAAGCTGGTCTTGCTGATTTCAATGCTGGTCTTGATGGTTTCAATGCTGGTCTTGATGGTGGTCTTGCTGGTCTCATAGCTGGTCAAGACAAGTCCAGTATTGAAAACGAGCAAGAACAGTATTGAAACCAGTAAGACCAGCATCAAGACCAGCAAGGCCAACATACCAGCATCAAAAGATATTTTTATTTTCAGCAGTAATTTAACTAAAAAGCTTGAAAGACTCTACAGGAAAACCAATCTCACTGTACACAGGGACATGTATGCAAATCACATTCATCACTATAAAGACTCTATTTCTGCAGCTAAATCCACATACTATTCCAGTTTAATCAGTTGCAATGAAGGCAATTCTAAAGCCCTCTTTTCTCTCTTTACAAACATAACAAAACCCTCTATCTCACTTCCTCCAAACCTATATACAGTGGATTTCTGTAACAACTTAGCTTCATTTTTCTCTTCAAAAATTGAACACATCTATCAGCAAATTCTGTCCACTTCTGTTTTGAATCCATCTGTCCAGGTCATATTCACCCCCCCTCATTCATTCTCAGAATTTGTTCTACCCTCAGTAACTGAAATATGTAGTCTTATTCTTAAATCCAAACCATCTACCTGCAGGCTAGACCCCCTACCTACTACTCTTATAAAGGCCATACTCCCTTCCCTGTCTCCTCTCATCACTGACATAATTCACTCCTCTCTCACCACTGGTATTGTTCCTTCCTCTCTCAAAGTTGCTGCTGTTACTCCAATTTTAAAGAAACCTGGTTTAGATCCCAATAACCTCAATAACTTTCGTCCTATTTCAAACCTACCATTCATCTCTAAAATTCTTGAAAAAACTGTCGCTGCTCAACTTCACACCCATCTTTCCTGTAATAACTTATATGAACAATTCCAGTCTGGTTTTCGCCCACTACATAGCACAGAAACAGCTTTACTCAAAATCACTAATGACCTCCTCCTAGCAGCAGACTCTGGTTCACTATCCATTCTTCTTTTGCTTGATCTAAGTGCGGCTTTTGACACAATCTCACATAACATTCTTCTGGACAGGCTCGCCTCAATTGGCATTGGGAACACACCTCTCAGTTGGTTTCATTCATACCTCTCAGGTCGCACTCAGTTCATTCAATTAAAGTCTTTCACCTCATCATCAGTCCCTGTCACTACTGGTGTGCCCCAGGGTTCAGTTTTGGGTCCGCTGCTATTTATCATCTATCTTCTTCCACTTGGTTATATTTTCCGTAAACACCAAATTCATTTTCATTGCTACGCAGATGACACCCAGCTCTACCTATCAACCAAACCCAACCACAAACTCCCACCTTCATCCCTTACTAACTGCTTTGCAGACATCAAATCCTGGTTCACCTCAAACTTCCTGAAATTAAATGACAATAAAACTGAACTTCTACTTATAGGTACACAATCCACTTTAAATAAATCACATAGCTTTTCCATTCCCACAGATGATTCTGTCATTACCCCCTCCCTTCAGGTTAAGAGCCTGGGGGTCATCTTCGATAGCACCCTTTCATTCACTGCACATGTTAATAATGTCACCCGATCCGCTTATTTCCACCTTCGAAATATAAATCGTTTACGTCCGTCCCTCACACCTCATTCAGCTGCCATTCTTGTTCATAGTTTAGTCACATCCCGTTTAGATTACTGTAATTCCCTTCTGTTTGGCCTCCCTAAAAAAACTCTTCATAAATTACAACTGGTACAAAACGCTGCAGCCCGTATTATCACAAAAACCCCCTCTATCTGTCACATCACACCCATTCTACAGCAGCTTCACTGGCTTCCCATCTCTTTTAGAATTAATTATAAAATACTTCTTCTCACTTTTAAAGCCATCCACAATCTCGCTCCTCCATACCTTGCTGATCTTGTTCATATCGCCACACCTTCTCGAACACTCAGGTCTTCTTCTTCCATTCACCTCACTGTTCCCTCTGTCCGCCTTGTCACCATGGGGAACAGAGCCTTCAGCCACTCTGCTCCTCAGCTTTGGAATTCACTTCCTCCTGATCTCCGTAATTTAGACTCTCTTTCACAATTTAAATCCAAACTCAAAACACATCTGTTTAGAACAGCTTATACTCTTTAACCCGACTGCATTTTTAAAAAAGTTTGTATTGTATTTTATTGATTTTATTGTGTTTTTATTTGAACTGATTGTTCTAGCTGCTCTGTACGGTGACCTTGAGTGTCATGAAAGGCGCCTTAAATAAAATGCATTATTATTATTATTATTATTAAAATACAGTTATATTAATAATAATAATTTTATATATATATATATATATATATATATATATATACATACATACATACATACATACATACATACATACATACATACATACATACATACATACATACATACATACATACATACATACATACATACATACATACATACATACATACACACACATATATATATATATATATATATATATATATATATATATATATACATATACACAGTTAACCTGCTATACAGGTTTCTTTGCAAAATGGTGATGTGTATGTGTACAAAACATGCTTAATGAAGTATATTAAGTGTTTGTGTTGTTTCAAAGTCCTTAGAGGGTAGGCATTTACTCTTCTAATCCTTGTAGGGTTGGTTCATCTTCCATTCAGACTAGATAATACAATCTTGTTGATTGGGTGTAATAAAAACATTAAAAATTATATCTATATCATGATATACAAATTAAATGTTAAATTAAATTTTTTTTGGTTTGAAAGTTTTGGGGGTTTCTTTGAACATCCTTTCACATCACATTTTGTGCATCGCATGTGTTGCTGTTATGCTTTGTCTCCAGAAGATGGGGCAAGTGATCCATAAGTAATACAGTGTGAGCTGAAATGATCTTGCGTTACAGAGAGAGTTTGACACACTCGTCTTATGTGATCAGTTTTGACATCTTTTTACTTTGCCTTCAGGCTTTTATAGTGTTTACATTTATGTTGCTTATATTTTTAAGGTTATCGATTGGTTGTATCGAAGGTTATTAATGGTTTCCATTGTGGCACTGGTTCGCAAAAACTAAAACGAAGACACACACACAGATACACATACAGAGAGATACTATCTATGACAGTCTATGTAATCTAAATATAACAAAAATATGCAATGTTTTACATTTATTCATTTATTTATTAAAGCAGACGCTTTTTATTCAAAGGATGATAAAAGAAGCACTTCAATTTTAGTTTGTTTTTGGTTTGAATTGTGATTATTTTGCTTGCACCACTGGCAGATGCTTTTTTTTTTTTTTTTTTTTAATAGATTCTACTTGTTTTAAGAAAACAAGACGACAAACTTGACTTATTTTTATGATTAAAAGAGCATAATTTTTATGGGGCGGTTCATTCCGCTGTGGGGACCCCTGATGAATAAAGGGACTAAGTCAAAGGAAAATGAATGAATAATTTTTATGCCAAAAGTGCTTCTTGTTTTAGGAATTTTAAGATATTTGGGCTAGAAACAACACAAAACCTCTAAGTAAGATAGGCAGTTTTTGCAGAGTTAAAATCACTAGAGATCAGCAATATGTAGATGCCACCCCAAGTCTAGTATTAATTAATTAATTAATTAATTAATTTATTAATTAATTAATTTATCCTTGTAACAGAGTGTTTGTATGAAGTACCTGGTGCATATAGAGAGGAAAGAGTGTATTTCCTACAGGTGGTCTGTTCAATATGTTATTATATATTAGTTAATTTTAGCATATGTTACTTTTTAAATGAACGCATAATCTGTTGTACATGTGTGCAGTCTCAGAAAAACCGGTTTCAACATTCCTGATCATATTAAAATATATGTCATTACATTTTATCTTTACGTTAAACTCCATTATAATTTACATTTGGACTTTCTAATTTGTCCTAACTGGCCAGATTTGTCCTAATTTGTCCTCTAATTTGAGTCTAACCTTAAAATTGCTTTCTTTCTAAATAAAGCAGACTCATGCTGTATTTAATGAAACTACTTCAATAATAATCATTATAATAATAATTGACACAGAAACGCCAACTGACCCAGACAGGACTCAAACCAGCGACCTTCTTGCTGTGAGGCCACAGTGCCAACTACGGAGCCATGGTGCCTCTCTAAAAGAGCTTTGAGAATTTTCCTAATTAAAGCTCTACAAAGTCTTCTGTAGTTGCATTGTGTAATGAAACCGACAGAATAATAAATAATTTACACCCTTTGCAAACTGTCAATCTGGGCTTATTGGAAATGAAATTCTTAAAGGAACACATTAAATTACAAATTCAATTCAATTCAATTCAATTCAATTAAATAACAAATTTTACAAGTCTTCCAGAGTTAAACAATATACTTTTTTTTAATACATTCAGCCATTTTTTTGTTCTGGCTAAGTCACTTTAAGTTTAGCTTAGCATAATGAGTTGAATAGGATTAGACCATTAGCATTTAATTAAAATCAAAACAGAGTTCTGATTATTTTGATATTTAAAGTCTTCTGTAGTTGCATTGTGTAATAATAATAATAAAAAAAAAAAGAAAAACACAATTTTCTGGGTCAGACCTGGGCATTTTACGGTCCACGGGCCACATGTGGCCCACTGGACTTTGATTGATCTGCATGAAGTATTTATTCATTTATTTATTCATCTTAAGAAATGTGTATTTTAGGCAAATACATCAATTAAATAAAAATAATATTAATTTATTATTAAATTAAATTAATAATTATAATTAAATATATTACATATATTTTATATTATAAAATATAAAAAAACATTTTTAAATATCATTTTACTATGCAGTTCAATTTAGTAATTGTCTTTTTGGAGCTCCTAATTTGTCCCAATATTAGAGTGTAACTTAAAATAGCTTTCTTTCTTATTTAAAGCAAGCTTATACTGTAATAAAACTAATAATAATAACAACAACAACAACAACAACAATAATAATAGTAATAATAATAATATTTATAATAATAATAATAATAATCATCATCATCATCATAAAAAATTGGCTTCTTTATAATCTTTGGAAAGGCAAGTTTTAAGCAAATACATAAATCAAATCTGAAAAAAAATACATTTTGGAAATAATCTTGTTTACTCAGTGAAATATGTTTGAATATTCTTCTTTTTACAATGAAGTTCAACTTAGTACTACAGATTGTCTTAGAAAGGTGACTGCTTTCAAAGTAAGAGATGCTCTCAGTATTGCTGAAGCGCCGATAGACAGCTGCCATCTCAGACAAACTTTGCTAGATTAGTTGTGTTCGAGTTTTAGCGCAGCGACGCTCCGGGACTCATTCTGCTCGAAACTTGAAATCAAATCAACGGCAGCAGAGAAAAAGCAGCCGTATCTGTAAATTGGAAAGCAAAATTGAAAGCCGCTTCAATTTTCGGAGCTAGTTTATAAATTCCATAGCTAAGCAGTCTGGCTGGAAGATGATCTATCGCCCTCACGTCTCCCAAACCCCAATTGATGTATGGTCGTATTATCTATTATGCTGTCCTACATGATTCTCTTTTATTGCTGGACTTGGGTGTCAGACAGCAAAACGGATTACACGTGAGATCAAATCAATACCAACTTTATTTACCGGCCTTTCAAATGCAATTCCCCCTTTTGTGCTTCTCTGATAAAAACATACGGCAGCTGGGAGGTCTGGTCTGCGAATGGGAGGAGGTTTTTTTTTTTTTTTTTTCTGAGAGCCTTGACCCTGCCAATCCACACTTCATCAGCACGGAAATGAGAGGCCAAGTGGCGACGCAGCGGTCACTGGTTGTCGCTTTTACCCCCGCGGTGACACCCACCTCATTACCCTGCTGAAGGCATGCTGGGTAATTGAAACAGAGCAAAATGGGCAGCGGTCCAGCACGTCCGCCTCTCAGTGGGCTTTCATTACCCAAAACAAAAGCAAAGGGTCATGCTAAACAACAGATTTCCCTCAAAGTAATGGCTCAACCCTCAGCTTGACTTGACTTGATTTTCACTTGAATATTTTAATGTTTTTTTATTGTGCGACTGCGGTCGAAATGTCTTCTGAAGTCATAACGCTTCCATCAAAAGTAATGTGTTTAGGTGCCATTTGCATATATAGCAGGGGTGTCAGAATCATTTTCATTGAGGGCCACTTCAGCGTTATGGCTGCCCTCAAAGGGTCAGTTATAACTGTAAGACTATATAAATGTTACTAGTGCTTAACATATTGTTTCCTTATATATATATATATATATATATATATATATATATATATATATATATATATATATATATATATATATATATATATATATATATATATATACACACAACCCCAAATCAGAAAAAGTTGGGACAGTATGGAAAACGCAAATAAAAAAGAAAGCAGTGATTAATAATGTGACTTTTGTATTTAATTGCAGACAATATGAACACAAAATATTTAATGTTTCATCTGGTCGACTTGATTTCATTTGTTCCTCGAAGAAAGATAGGAAGACATTTGGATATTTCACCCTCAACAGTGCAGAACATCATTAAAAGATTCAAGGAATCTGGAGGGATTTCAGTGCATAAAGGACAAGAGCGTGAGCCTAAGCTGAACAACCGTCAGTGTTTCCTCCTAGGATTTTTTTTTTTCCAGCTGTGGCGGCAGACTCTGTTGGGCCCAGATCTACCAACTACCTTTGCCGTTATTTTATTGACAAAGGTCTAAGTGCAGTATTACAAGTCGAGATTGCGATACGAGTGTGTGAATCTCTGTGCACAACTTATTGCGCGCCCTCAAATATACGCTGATCAAGTGCAGATTTTCTTGTGTGCTCTCAAATAAACACTGCTGAAGTGCGATTTAGTGCGTTTATGTAACAAGTATGTCTCCAACATTTATTAGATTTGCTAGTAATATTTATGAATGTCTCCAATAGACCTACAGAGCGGTATTAATGCAATGACTTTATCTTCTTTCACTTTACTTCAGGACGCATGCAGAGCCATAGACCTTTATTTATAAATGAAGTAAAATTATGGAAACTGTATTCATCATAACTGAAAGCTACGTCGTGTTTGCTGACCTCACACATCCCGCACCTGTCAGTCAGTCAGTCAGCATGTCACTTTAAACAGTTTAACAAATAACGCACAGCACTACTACGATTACAGAAAAGTTTGTGCTGTTATAATTCACTTATCTTTTAATATGTTTTGTTGCGATTATCACCCGCTATTAAAAAAACGAATGCTGAATGTTTTGAATGAGAAGCTGTAATGTAGCCGTGGCGGGATGAATTTTGGTGTGGTGCCCCGTCATGGAAGAATGAATGTAGCAAAAACCATGACCGTGATCTGCGATCCCTCAGGCGGCGATGCATCAAGAATCCTAATTCATCTTTAAGTGATGTCACCTTGTAGGCTCAGGACTACTTTGGCAAACTTTTGTCAAGTACCACAATACATAGTTACATTCACAAGTGCTAGTTAAAACCGCACTGTGCCAAAAGCAAGCCCTATGTTAACAGTGTCCAGAAGACTTCCCTGGGATGGACCATCACACAGTGGAAACGTGTACTGTGGTCAGAAGAATCAGTATTTCAGGTATTTTTTTTGAGTGAAATGGACGCCATGTGCTTCAGACTAAAGAAGAGGATCATCCAGAATGTTACCAGCAACAAGTCCAAAAGCCAGAGTCTATCATGGTATGAGGTTGTGTCAGTGCCCTTGGCAAAGGTAACTTGCACTTCTGTGTGCCTGGCTGCGGAGGAAGAGGATACAGCTACTTGACTGGCCTGTTTGCAGCCCCGTATGTCTCCGATATAAAGTGTGTGGTGCATTTTTTTTTCACCCCATACTGTTGCCCACCTTAAGACTTGTTTGCAGGAAGAATGCAACAAAATTACACCAGAAACACTTCATCACTTGGTGTCTTTAGTACCTAAACGTTTAATTAAATGTTGTGAAAAGGAATGGCAAAGTGGTAAATGCTTTCTTGTTCTAACGTTTTTTGAAATGTTCATATCTATCTATCTATCTATCTATCTATCTATCTATCTATCTATCTATCTATCTATCTATCTATCTATCTATCTATCTATCTATCTATCTATCTATCTATCTATCTATCTATCTATCTATCTATCTATCTATCTATCTATCTATCTATCTATCTATCTATCTATCTATCTATCTATCTATCTATCTATCTATCTATCTATCTATCTATCTATCTATCTACGTTCTCTAAAAGTTTTGTGGTGGAGTTGAGGGTACAAATGACATTAGAGTCTGTTGGTGTAATAGCCTACCTCTTCACTGTTGCGCACTTTGAAATTTGGATCTAGCTCTGTTATTATCAGGTATATTGTTGACTGTCAAAAGCTCTCATAATTCAAATTATTTTAATCTTAGGTCATTATGGAGATAATATCATCTTTGTCTGGCACTTTTGAATGCGGTGTGAAAAATAGTTTGTTTATATGGTTAATGAACTTGGACTGTTTTACCACTTGTTTTCTTTTTTTTTTTTTTTTATGTGCGAAAACTGGCAACATTTTTAATTTGGATCTAGCATGCCATATTTTTGTGAAAAGAAAAGGAAATGCCGCCACAAGTAGGTTTTGGCCACTGGCTTTTGTCAAGGTAATTTTAACTCCGTTACTCATTTAATGGCATCATATTGTGGTTAGTGTGTCGACATATACTGTAGTGCTCATGGTGACCCGAGTTCGATTCCCCGGCTCAAGGTCCATTGCCAATTCTTCCCCTTTATTTACTCTCCACACATTCCTGTCTAAACCCTCCACAAATAAAGGGGAAAAACCCTTAAACTATATAAATATATTATGCATTTAATCAGGGGCATTCTGAAGGAACAGAATTGGATTAAACCCTTTAATTCATACGCATTACTTTTACATTTATTTATTTATTTATTTATTTATTAAATAAACTTTTGAATAAATGTCATATGAAATTACATGGACCCATTTTGGCCTATCCGTTTCAACTTGCCCTATTCATACTAGATCAAAAAAGTATCTGAATTTCCTATAACATGTTAATGTTTAATGTGCTTTTAAATAATATTATGACTGCCGTTAGAGCCAGTTAAACTGATATACTGTTAAACAAAGTACAGTAAAAATCTTTAACCAGGTTAAGAGTAAGTTTTCTTAATATGCTTTGTGCAACTAAGGTACAATGTGTACATGTTATCACTTCAAAAAATTAGTGTATCAACACTATAAATGAATAAAATAGGGTAGTTTATTGTAAAATTTCTCTAACAGGTTTCTACCTTGTTTTAATTTTGCCAACCACAGCTGATGTGTTTTATTTCATAGATATTACAGATTTATTATTATTATTATCATCATTATCATCATCATATTTTTACAGTGTAGAACTGTTGTAATTATTGTTATATTACTGTTATTGAATTAAACCCCTTGATTTACATGGGTTAATTTTACAGTGACTTATTTTTTTAAGCACTAATCTGGGAGGAGCATAATTCAAATTGGTTTCAAAACATCATTTGCGTTTTGGAGACGAATAAAAGTCAAACGAAATGACATAGGAATGAATACCTCAATTTCTTAAAACATGGTAAAATTAATTATAACTGCCATTAGAGCCAGCTAAACTGTAATGCATGTAAAAAATTGGCCTTTTTTTTTTTTTTTTTGGTAAAAACTGCAACCTGATTAATGGTAAGTTCCTTAAATATGTTTTGTTTGTGTAACTAAAGTACAATGTGTAGATGTTATGGTGAAATAGGGTAGTTTATCATTAAATTAAGACATTTCTTTTACTCTAAATGTCTAGCAAGCACAGTAGATTTTTAATTTGTATTTTTTTTTACCATAAACTTTACAGATTGTTTCTTTTTTTACAGTGTAAATCTGTTATAATGCCATTTTGGAACAGCTACTCTCACATGTACGAAAGGAAGTCCAAATAAGCGGTCTTTAATAAGTGTGATTTATTATGTATGGAATATTTTTCGGTTCCTCTTGTGATGATACCACATGTTCTCAGTTTGGAGAACAGACCATTGGCAGCATTCTGTGTACCAACACTTGTGTTGTAACGCTTGTGCCATTTTCCAGACCCACAAATATCCTCCATTTATATACAGTACATCATCCGAATGATTTCTTATCTTTCGCTTTTTGCCACAGTGTTAATTATTGCAAAGCTGCAGTTATGTAACCGGTTATAATTTGTGGTTTTGGCTTTGTGTACTTAACAAGATCCATATGAGCTGATGTAGTCATATTTTGCTACACTTATATTTAATAATTATATATATTTCATAAATTGTATATACAGCAATTATATAAATTTGTACCTGTTTACAAAACTCCAACTAAACACTTTCCAGTGTTAGAAGATTTGATCTGTTCAGTCAAAACTCATTCAAGTGTATAGATATGAAGAGCAGGATTTGTTTTAGATTTTTTTCACAATCCAAACCAGTTTAAGTTTCTTTCTTCTGTTGAAGACAAAAGGAGATATTTTAAAAAATGTTGAAAATGTAAACATGCCATAGAAGTCAGTGGCTACCATTTACCAACATTCAGAATACCTTATTTCGTGCTCAAGAGAAGTTCATAAAGGTCTGAAATCACTTTAGGGTGAGATATGTTTGCTTTATAAGATGGTGTTGCTTTTCAATTAGGAGAGCCATACCCATCTATTATGTAATAAGCATGTCATGATTTTGCCAAGTACGATGCCATCCTGGATTAACATCTAAATTGATCATCACTTTTGTTGGAAAATGTAATCCCTACCTCTTAACCCAAAAATAACTCTAAATTATTCCCAATATCAGAGGGGAATAATAGTTGGAGAACAATCATGTAGAAGTGCACAAACCTAACTGTAAGCCTAAACTTAACATATACGGTAAACATATGTCTTAATTCTGATTGGCTGATTGGAATGTTGTTCCAGGATCAACAAAGATGTTAATCCAGGAAGATGTCCTACTTGGTGAAATCAGGTTGGCGTACAGTATGTAATAACCATGGACTAATATGGTAATTTATCTAAGGGTGTTTTTACACCTGCCTTATGTAATTCGGTTGAATCGCATTAGAGTTTGTTTTCCCTTTTGGTGCGGTTTGTTTGGGCAAGTGTGAATGTAGCAATCACACTTGAGTGGGCACCAAAAGCGGACCAAAAAAGCTCCCTGAAGAGGTGGTCTCGGTACGCTTTCAAGGTAAAAACGATCGGTTAGTTTGTGGGGAGAACATGATCTGAATTAGAACAGACCTAACCGCTAATCCAGCTGCCATAGTCCAATGCACTGTCCCATTTTATGGGGTGTGGAGGAAAGTATTTGTTGACAGCGTTTTCAACAATTTTAAACCGAGAGAGAGAGTCTAATCGCGCTGCTCGTCTAAAGTAATCCACAATTTGGTCTTGATGGTGAATCTCCCCCAGAAATGACAGTGACTCTTTGTGTGCGTTTGAGTAGTTGGGATCATGTGATGTGCAGTTGACAGGACGGTCTGTACCTTGTGTTCGTTTCATGCAGATTACAATTAATTTAATTTAAAGTATTGTTGAAACATATGCAATAAATATTTGTATTATTAAATAAAGGTGGTTCATTCCGCTCTGGTGACCCCTAATAAATAAGGGACTAAGCTGAAGGTCTGGTCTGGTCTGAGCTGCTCCCCTGGAGAATCGTCAGTCTATATCGTATAATGATTGGCTCCTGTACTAGTAGGCGGGGCTTCATTCGCCATATTGGCTGTTACACTGTTCCCCATTCAAAACTCTTCAAGTGACGCGTCTTGTGTATTCTATAGACCTTTTTCTTGGCTGCTGCATGGAGGGTGCCATAGCGACCAGCGTCTTCCCGTAGAATGCTAAGAAGTTCCGTTCACAGCGTTTACAACCGGTAATTTGCGCTCCGAAAATGGGTTTCAATAGCGTTTTGAGTGGATTACGGCGTGTTTTTGTGACACACAACTTTGAAAGGTGTGTATTAAAGCCGTTATAATTCGTCAGATGTGATTTAAGCGCGAGAGAAAAACGTTCTCCTAGTTCACGTGTCTGCCATCAGAAATACATTGTGTGTGTGCGTGTGTTTCTCTGGCCTTTCAGCTGTAAGCTCAGCGGCTCTTCAACACACGCAATACTTCACTGCATTATAGAGCAAACCAGATGACTGGCATGAAACTTAACAGATCTGTAAGTCATGCAATTTACAAAAATGACCAATAAAAGTCTGTTACTGATACTCTGCTGGCTGATTCGCATGTTCATTCTAATCGTGAGCCGTTTATGTTTCATTTAGTGTGTTGTATTCACCACTGTTTGTTTTTCTGTCATTTCAAAATGTCAATTTATTTTCACTTTGTCACGGTTATTAAATCAGTGTGCTAGTGGGACAGTACAGGTGACTTTAGCGATGACGAGGCTTCATTTAAACAGTAGAAGATGCCGTCTGACAGGTCTGATCCTATTTGATCACATTTTTTTAAATGATCAGTCTAGGCTTGTGCCGGTATTCGGTAATGCGATAAATCACGGTAATGAATATGCACGATATTGTTATCGCGGGCACTTCAAAATACCGTGAAAAATAATAGATCCGAATTTATATTCTTAGAACGCGCCTTAGCTTATTTTCCATCAACCGCTTGAAGAAACACTGCGTATATGCTGCACAGAACTGATGCGCACTCTGATGTAAACAATCCCTGCATGTAGAAGCACTGTGTGCACACAGCGCGCGCCGCCGCTGCCACCGCACTATAATCCTCACACGAAGAAGAAGCATGGCGGAAGGAGGAACGCTGCCGACAATTTATCCCCCTTCAAAAAAAAAAAGTCAGAGGTTTGGAAATATTTTGGGTTCCAAAAAAATGCAGAGGGATTGCTGATCAAAGACGGTTTCCCTTTGCACATTCACTTTGATATAATTGCTCAAGTTTACTTATATTGTGTATTGTTTTATTTATATTTATTTGTATTTAAATGTTTGAAGTACTTTTAGTTAATTAAAAAGTTATTAAAGTTACTAAGTTGACGAAACTGAAGTTTGTGTTTTTTTTTACCTGTTTCTCTAGTAAAATTACAATATCGTGATAATACCGTATACCGTGATAAAAGCTCAATCAATTAATCGCAGCATGAAAATGTGATACCGGCACATGCCTAGATCAGTCCAGGAGGTGGCGCTGATCGACAACAGTATCAGTTTAAAGAAGATAAATGCAGGTAAAATAGATAAACTATCGTTTCAAAGCTGTCCAAATGTGACTGTTTACACGCATCAGCTGCCGACCGGAAGTTCTTGGCATTCTCCTTGCGCATACACGCAAAGCATAATGGGTAATTTTGCGTTCCAAGAAAAAGGTCCATAGTCTATAATATTGTGCAACCTCTACTACCTGGTATAGAAACCAAAACGTTTGTATTGCTTTTTCAATGCTAACTAATTTTGACAATATGATAATTTGAAAAGTCCTGTGCCATTGGAACGATCACACATTTTTTTTTTACGTTAGGGAAGTTTCATAAACTAGTTTCGAGAGGAACACGTGATATGATCAACTTCAGCTGATCCTCATCACTAATCATTAGCTAGCCTATCGGAGCACTCCAAAACTACTTTATATGTATTCTAGCTAAACTTCATTCCCTATCTCTGTTTTCGGAACCACCCCCCCCCCCCCCAACCCCCCCTATCCTTCCCTTATCCCTCCTCCTCTTTGATCGGGCAACACGGTGGCTCAGTGATTAGCACTGTTGCCTCGCAGCAAGAGGGCCACAGGTTCAAGGCCCATTCGAACCAGTTGGCACTTCCTGCGCGGAGTTTGCATGTTCTCCCTGTGTTTGCGTGGGTTTTCTCCGGGTCCTCCGGTTTCCTCCCACAGTTCAAAAACATGTACATAAGTGAATCAGAATACAGTCACAAGCACCCAGCGTATACATGCCTAACCAACCAGTATCACCCATTAGCCAGAAGCAACATTCGAGAAACACCTGATCTCATGTCCCTCCTAATGCTCATTATCCAGGCGGGAACCTTGGGCTCATCTATCTCCGAGCTCAGGGTTCTCTCCCGGGACAGCATGCCAAACCTGCTTTAATAGTTGAGCATTATCTAAGTGTGAACTCTTGAAAACGTATTCGCGAAGCTGCTTTTGGCAAAGAGCGTCTTGTGATCTCAAACATGCGGCATGCTCTCAAAGATATCCACAAGTGTAGATGTTTATTTAAACCTGCATAATCTTGTATTTTGGATGAACGTTCAATCTGGCACACGTCATTTGCTGATCGAGAGGTATTTTTTCGCATTACAGGAAAACTTCCGAACTCGTCAACTTCATTTCCCCAAGGTCTGATCAAGTGGCATTCTAGGACGTGACTTATTCCTCCCAAAAAAAATCACGTTAACTTTTTAGACTCTCTCTCTCTCCCCTCCCCTCCTCAGCAGTCTCTTTGGCACCGGGAAGCAGCGCCTGTGGTTCATATGGGGACTTCTACTGTTTTATTCGGTGCTTAAGAGAGATGAGCATGAGGTTTCTAAACCATTACAGTGATTAGAAAGCGCCTGGATGTGATCTCCTGAGCTAGCTTACTGCGCCGCTAATATCTCTCTTTCTCCCGCTCGCTCTGTGAGAGTGATTTTATACGCTGTGCTTAAGAGCGCGCGTGGGGGCGTCGAGAGAGGATTTCAATGTGAACCATCCCCTCCCTACTTCCTGCTTTTTTTGGCTTATTTCGGCGAAGCTCTCTGTTCTTTTCTGTGAGCTGCCTGTAATGACGACAGGGGCGGCATCTTCATTGCTAAGCCTGGCAGTGCCCACGGCTGCTAGTCGTCTCAGTGCAGCGCTGCCCACTCACCCACGCTAGCCTTGGCACTAGCGCGCTGTAGCGCCGTGCTATCCGGCATCCGAAGGTGGGGTTCCTTTCCGGAAGACCCTGAGTGTCTTTCCCTGGGAAAACCCACTCGTCCACCCATGCAGGATTCCTGAAAGGTCTTTCGCTGTTGGGCCTCTTGAAAGATGGAGGAAGAGAGGGGGTTTCGAGTTTGCTTTTTATACTCACAGTGGGCGAAGCGCTTTAATTTGTCTGTCTTCAAGAGGGAAGGGCTACAGATAATTCATGGAACTGCTGTAAGTGTAGTTTTTACCAATGCCTTGCATTTTCGGTACACTCAAACAGGTTGTCACCAGGGCTGTTCATTTAATTTAAAATTTTTTGTTGTTGTCATTCACTCATTCATTCATTCATTTTCTTTTCGGCTTAGTCCCTTTATTAATCAGGGGTCGCCACAGCGGATTGAACCACCAACTTATCCTGCACATTTTACGCAGCAGATGCCCTTCCAGCCACAACCCATCTCTGGGAAATGTTGTTGTCATATTAACGTGTTTTTTTTTTATTTTTTACTATTTAATTATTTAATTATTATAATAATTAATTTAATAATTATTTAATTATTATTATTTTTTAATCACAGTTAATGACTGAAACAATAGTTGGATGCTTTTCACAGCCAATATTTATATTGATTATTATTATTATTATTATTATTATTATTATTATTATTATTATTATTATTATTATTATTATTACTAATTATTATTATTATTATTATACATTTTTATTTGTTTTTTATTTATATTTTATTATTATATATTTTTGCACTATTGAATAAATCTTCATAACTAAAACAAAATTGGTTTTATGTGAGTCAAACTTGGACACAATTTTTTTTATTCAAGCACTTATTCACAATCCTTTTATAAGGGGTCGTCACAGTGGAATGAACCGCCAATTACTCTGGCGTAAGTTTTATGTGGCAGAAGCATTCAATTCATTAATTTTTCACTAGGGCTGATAAGTTGAACCTTTTTTTTTTTGTCAAATTAACATTGTTAAATAACAGTTAATGATGAAATTTATAGTTTGATGTTTTTCACAGCCAATATTAATATTGGTTTTTGCTCTTTTTCTTAGATTTTCTTCTCAGCTGTTGAATAAATCTTTGAAACTAAACAAAAATGGCCCAAAATTGTTTATTTGTGGGTTAAACACACACACAAAGTTCATCTTTTATCAGGGGTCACCGCAGTGGAGTGAACCGCCAATTACTCTGGCGTAAGTTTTACATAGCGGAAGCCCTTCCAGCCATTTTTTTCATTCATTAATTTTTCACTGTTAAACACAATTTAGTTAAACACATTTCTTGTTTTTAGTCAGATTAAAGTTTTTAAGTCTCAGTTAATGACGTAAATCATAGTTAGATGTTCTTCACAGCCAATATTAATATTGGTTTTTATTCTTAGTTTTTTCTGCACTGTTGAATAAATCTTTAAAACACAACAAAACTTTACCAAAAAATTGGCTTTATGTGGGTCAAACACACACACACACACACACACACACACACACACACACACACACACACACGCGTGCACAGTTTTTTTTTTAACACTCATTCAATATCCTTTTATCAGAAGTTGCCACAGTGGAATGAACCACCAATTACTTTGGCATAAATGTTACGCGACGGAAGCCCTTCCAGACATTTTTTTTTCATTCATTCATTCCTTCATTAATTAATTCATTCATTCATTCATTTTTTTTACTAGTAGTGTTAATTTAGGTAAATCCTTTTTTTTGACAATTTAGTTTATTTTTTATTATCTAATCTTAGTTAATGACATTATAGTTGGATGTTTTTCACAGCCAATATTAATATTGGTTTTTATTCTTTATTCTTAGAATTTTTTTTTCTTCACTGTTGAATAAATCTTTAAAACTCAACAAAAATTGACCAAAAATAGGTTTTATGTGGGACACACACACACACACACACACGCGCACACACACACACACACACACACTTATTTTTAAGCACCCCTTCACTATCCTTCTTTTATCAGGGGTTTCCACAGTGGAATAAACCACCAATTACTCTCGCATAAGTTTCATTTTTAATTACTATTTTATTATTATTATTATTATTATTATTATTATTATTCTAGGTAAAATTTCTCATGTTTCTATATTGTTATATACCAATTTATTTCTATAATATGAAGCAAAAAAAATCCACATGTAGTAAATAAAAACATTAATTTATATTTTTATTACAATTAAAGACAAATATTCAAACAAACCAAAGGATATTTTGAAATGTATTTTTTATATCATGTAAATGTAAAGCTCTTCTTAATGAGTTAAGCAAACCACGTTTTTCTGAAAGCCAGTGAACCACATTTTCAATATATTTTTTATAACTTTCTTTATTGTTTTTTTAACCATTTAAACACAATGACTTAAACATTTCGACAAAAACATTTACACAACAATTGATAAAAAGATGCCATATACAAACAATACGTAAAGTAAAATAATAATTGTTAAATTCAGTAAGTCAATAATAATAAAAAATAAAAGAAAATACGAAACGATCATCTTTGATATTTATTTTTTTTCTTTTGTCTTGATTTGATTGAATGTCCTTTCATAGCAAATTATCTGCAACTTCTGCAACATTCATTCGTTAATTTTCCTTGTGCTTAGTCCCTGATTTATCAGGGTTGCCACAGTGGAATGAACCGCCAATTACTCTGACATATGTTTTACATGGCAGATGCCCTTTTAGTTGCATCCTTCTTGCTGTGAGGTGACAGTTCTAACCACTGAGCCACCGTGCCGCCTGCAACATAATTTATTTATTAATTAACTTTTCTAAATGACTGTGACTCTCTGGGTGTGGCTAGTTCTGTGTAACGGATTGAAACTGAGCCAATTCTTGCATTCCAAAACACCACACTATGAATGAAAGAAGGTCACCGTTGTATGTTTAATAGTAAATCTGCCATAACCAGGTGGGCGTCTCGGGCCGTGTAGGATTACAGGCTCTCATTCAGGAGAGACACCAGGTTTCTCTCTTTCTCCCCAGCGGATCTGTTTGTCATGATAACAAGCATATTGCTTTGACACTGGACCTCATTTATACAGTCATCATCGGGCGCTCTTACACAATGCCTGTGAATCACACCGGGGATCTGACACTGCCAACATCTGCTGCTGTACTCTTTACTAGAGGCGAAGGATGGATATGAATATTCAGCTTGAGCGGTGAGAGAGGCAGTAAGCCACATAATCCTGGTTTCCACACACTCGTCGGATGATTTACATGTTGTATAAGGGCTCTCAGACTCGTGAATGTACAGATTCCATAGCGAGGTTTGGGAAGTGTATAGCCTGCGGGTTCAGTGTGCACTGAGATGAGTCCTGCGAGGGCCCGCCAGCCTATGAACTTTGACCTGCTGGATGAATTATACGTCTCCATCTGCACATCTTTGGCCTTGTGGCCTTTTCCTTGTTTCATTATATTTCTGTCTTGTTTTACCTTGCTTTATTTCTTTTACACTGTTAAAAAGAAGAAAATCTGTAAATGTTTATGGTATAAAAAACAGCCAGTATTTTTACTATTTAATTTTAAATATTTAATTTCTAGTTTTTACTGTAAACAACTGTATTTAATGAATTTATAATTAGAGCGACACAGTATATCGTTTCAGCATCGATATCACAATGTGCGGATCTACAATAGTCATATCGCTGGATCTGCAATGTCATGTTGGGATTGATACAACATGACTTCGTAATAGTATGAAAGTCTGTGTACTGAAAGATTCCAAGTAAATTAAAAACATTTTGGGCACGACCAATGACAAAGTTTGCCACTTTAACAAATATGAATTGTTTAATTATTCAGTTAAAAGATTCAGTGCTCTATTTTAACGATCTAGGTGCAAAGTCTAAAGCGCCTGGTGCAAAAGCATTAAGGGATCGTCCGAATTCACTTTAGCTATTTTAAAGATGGAAAAATAGTTGCGTCACGTCATGGTGCATTTGCTATTTACATTGTGGACTTTGTAAGTGGAAAAACTGAACACTTCACTAGCGAGAAAACAGTTAAACAGAGCATCTGCAGCGCGATGATAAAGAATGAGCCTCCTCCATTCAGCCTCCATTTTCTCTTTATTTTACTTTTACTCTTCACTTTACTCCTTTACTTTCGTGGATAAGAAAACCGTGTTGTATGCACTCCACTGAAGACATCCATTAGCCTACATATTTATTTTCGCTTAAACGCAAAGATTTGTTTCAAAACTATTTCTAAATTCGGTTCTAATTTCCGGCAAATGAATAAATGAACAATAATAACGAAGTGTGGTCAAACAACTGAGTTATACCCAAACACGCGTCCTATTCTTATACCCGATATGGTGATTCAGACGTCTCCGAAACCGACAGATGGACAAATCTAAACTTGTTTTTATTAAAACAAATATAAATTTGCATATAATAAATAAACTGCTAGTAATAACAATACAAATTGTAATGAATAAACTGAAAAAAATCCTGCATAGGTGCATAACTAACGCACTCTGTGCTGGACTTTAGACCAGCTTTTACTTGGTGAATGGCGAATTCTATTTCAGTTTCTCAAAATAGCAACACGCCAACAATGTGCCTTAACACACCTCCTTTCTCGAACAGAAAACTCATCAGTCTACAAAGTGGTGCAAATGGATTTGCTTTTAAAACAATGTGGAGCAAAACATGAAAATCAGGGTTGTGCTGGTCTGAAAGTAGCAACAGATCGCTTTATACACATCTTGCGCCTTATTGTGCCAGGTGTATGATAGGGCCCAATACAGCAGTTTTTTTTTTTTTTTTTTTTGTTTAAACATTTGATGATTGACTTTCTGAGCTCAGTACTGTTAGACCACCAAAAACCACGAAGCACTAGTTATTTTATTTTTATCTGTGCTTTAATTTTTGTATGTTTTTGTATCTTTTATGCAGTCATTACAGAAATACAGAAAATTGCAACGTAATTTTTTTTTTTTAATATCTTGCAGCCCTATTTATAATGTTAAAACACCAATGTTTTGAAGTACGAGGAAAATGCTAATATATTGTGGGTATATTCACACATATATTCACACAACTATGAAACACTGTTACGGTAGCGCGCATAAATTTAAAGAAATGGATTAAAAATTTATCAACATTAGATGTAAAATAAAACTCGAATGTAAATAACTAATGGAAATAAGCTAAGGGGTGGCATGGTGGCTCAGTGGTTAGCACTGTCACCTCACAGCAAGAAGGTCACTTGTTCGAGTTCCAGCTGGGCCAGTTGGCATTTCTGTGTGGAGTTTGCATGCTCTCCCCTTGTTGGTGTGGGTTTCCTCCGGGTGCTCCGGTTTCCCCCACAGTCCAAACACATGCACTGTAGGTGAATTGAATAAACTAAATTGGCTGTAGTGTATGAGTGCTTGTCTGTGTATGAGCGTGTATAGGAGTTTCCCTGTACTGGGTCGTGGCTGGAAAGGCACCCACTGTGTAAAATATATGCTGGAGTAGTTGGCGGATCAGTCCACTGTGGCGACCTCTGATAAATAAGGGACTAAGCCAAAGGAAAATGAATAAATTAATTCTGGGAGAAGTCAATTTACGATTATTTGCGTAAATATAAACATATAAAACCGTTTTTATTAACGAAAGATACCGTTACAGATTTTTACTTCCACATTTTTCCTTTTTTTTATTTTTTATTTATTTATTTTTTAAGGTACATTAGGTACACCTGTCCAATTGCAAAATTTCCAATTCCAAACGCAATTTTTTAATCAGCCAATCACATGGCAGCGACTCAATGCACTTAGGCATGTAGACATGGTCAAGACGATCTGCTGCAGTTCAAACTGAGCATCAGAATAGGGAAGAAAGGCGATTTAAGTGACTTTGAATGTGGCATGGTTGTAGGTGCCAGACGGGCTGGTCTGAGTATTTCAGAAACTGTTGATCTACTGGGATTTTCACGCAACCATCTCTAGGGTTTACAGAGAATGGTCCGACAAAGAGGAAATATATCCAGTGAGCGGCAGTTCTGTGGGCCCATTAGTACCCAGTAGCAATGTTATATATATCAAATCTGGTAAATTCTTTTTCAGTGCTTGTAGCCGTTGACTTTAACTACAACTTCAGTCAAAAATCTACATCTTGGATTTCCTGAGTATGAATTATCAGCTACTGTTCATTTTCAGTGAACTCCTCCTTTAAGAAATATATGTGGAGTAAAAGTGAGTATGAAATTTGATCACTATACACCATTATGTTTTCAGAATAAGATGGTATTTGAATCACTCTAAAATTGTACAAGTACCTTTGAAAAGTTCAACTCAACTATTGCTGTCGTTAAGTACACCAAATTGCAAAGCATTCTGCAATGTAAATTTAGGAAAACTTTTTTAATAGTGTAATTGAGACATTTTAAGTAATACTCAAATATTTTCATCTAAGACTGTGTATATACACAGAATATGCTGTAATTGTATTAGGCCACACCTCCTGCTTTTAATTTGACTATTTGCCAGTTATCCGACAGATCTCACTAGTTGTCTTGAGCTCCTACATCAGCTTTCAAATGAGTAGTGCGCTCTAATTTAAACGATGTATCTTTGATTAAAATTCATTACGGCGTGCTACTCCACATTCATTTAGATTTCAGATTTACATCAAACCTATAAAGAAAAAAAAGCATGCCATCAACAGAGTGTTAAAGTACTTTCGTTGAACTCTTCCTTTAAGAAAAAGCTGTAAGTGAGTATAACACTTGATCACTATACACCGTTATGTTTTCAGAATAAGATGGTCTTTAGATCATTCTGAAATTGTACAATTACATTAGTAAAGTTCATATAACTCAACTAATGCTGTCTTTATTGTAAAATATTCTGCAATGTAATTAAGTGCATTTTTAATAATGCAATTAATACAATCATCTAACATAAAGGTAAGTATTTTCAACTGTTCATCCGTATACATTTCCTTTTAAAGCCACTTCAAGAGTTCACACTTAGCTGATGATTAATTATAAGCTTGTTTGGCATGCTGTCCCGGGAGAGAGCCCTGAGCTCATAAGATCCTCGAGCCCGGGGCTCCCTCCCGTTGCAAGGCGAGAAGGGAGTTTGAGCTCAGGTAGATCTCGAGAACTCCCCCACTGTAATAACCAATGAACAGCCAGTGATTGCTCTTGAGAGATAACCATTTACTAGGAGCATGTCTATAGTGCCGGTTTGGATTAGTCAATTAACTTATGTTGCATGTTTTTTGGATGGTGGGAGGAAACCAGAGAACCCGGGGGAAACCCACGTGAGCACTGGGAGAAAATGTGAACTCCGCACAGAAATGTCTGCTGGTTTGGTAAAGCCTAGAACCAGAGACATTCTTGCTGTAAGGCAACAGTGCTAACCACTGGGCCACAGTGTCAACTATCTAGAAAGAAGGAGGAGTAGGGGTGGATGGGGGGATTCTTCAAAACGAAGATAGCGGTGGTACGTAACCCAGGGTATTTGTAGTAGCTTAGGAGTCGTCTGATTGGTGCATTGAGAATTGGATAATGCGGATCCAGCCACTAGCAATCATAAGCACGTGATCCTCTCGAAACTTGTTTATAACTAAACTTCACATAGTGTATGCTATAAATGTATTAGGCCACACCTCCCACTTTTAATTTGACTACTTGCTAATTATCTGACAGATCTTACTAGTTATCCGTCTTTAAGCTCCTACATCAGCTTTCAATGAGTAGTGCGCTCTAAACTATGTATCTTTTATTAAGAGTCTTCATCATGGCATGATACTCCACATTCATTTAGATTTCAGATTTACATCAAAACCTACAGTAGAGAGAGAGACCGAAAAAAGCATGCCATCAACAGAGAGAGGGAAAGACAAACAGAGAGGAGAAGGTATGGCAGACGCTTTTGGAAAAGACGGAATTACATCGACTTACAGCATTAATCTCTCGTTTGTCACTTACAAATCTCATTAAAGTCGAGATTCTACTTTGTGCCTTTTGCCTACATTGACAGATATTTTAAAGTTCAAAGATGCAATAATCCACCGGGCCCAGGAATATGCCTTTTGCCGCAGAGGATGCCAGGATAAACATACAGAAATTAAATTTCTATTTATACGGAGCCTGGAAACTGCCGCCGCCGAGCGCTTG